>NC_041389.1:147010918-147037557 GCF_002162155.2 Triticum dicoccoides | reverse complement strand
GGAGGGCAGTGGGGAGAGGGAGAGAGGAGGGCGGCGAGATGAGGAGGAGGGAGGGAGGGGAGGGCGGCGAGAGGAGGAGGGAGATACCTTGGGGGAGTCGGCGGCGGCGGCGACGGCGGGCGACGGCGAGTGAGCGTGTGAGGGAGAGTGAGGGACGCGCGCGGGGCGCCAGATGTGGATAAGGTAAGCATAGTCGTAGCGCTTTTTACAGATAAGCGCTACTGGTATCTAGCAGTAGCGCTTGTCAGAAGACAACGCTATTGCTATGTACAATATCAGTAGCGCTTTTTAAATACGAGCGCTACTAGTATACCTACACTGCCATGCAACCGTTGGCAACTATAGTAGTAGCATTTTTTATAACACAAGCGCTACTGCTACATGAATCGACGGGAGGAGGAAGACCACCTTCCTCGGCCCGGCCGGTGCACGGGCAAAGATCCGGAGAAAGAAGGCGATCACGTCCCAGGCTCCTTCTTCGCCTCCGGCTGGCCACGACTTCCCCATTCACGGCGACTCCACTGGTCACGCCTACGATGTGTTCGATGAATCGATGGGAGGACTCTACTGGAGTAAACACCTTCGCAACGCCGGAGCCTGAGGACACAGGTCCACCACGAGGATGCCGCCGCCGTCGCATCATCCTTATTTGAGCAGACCAGTTTTCAAGTCCAACCCCAATGTTGTTGGCCTTATCAAGGAAGGATCTGATGATTTTTTATTCGACGCTACCATTGCCATCGCCGAAGATTTTTGATCCCTCTGTTCCGGCGTGTCTTCGATGATCGCCGGTGGCTCCATTTTTGCTCCAACATACACTCCAAATATACACGTATTGTGTTGTGCGATACATATGCATGGTGGCCGTGTCGTGCATGCATGGAAGGACATGCAACGTGCAATGGGGCATAGCGTCCTTGGCGCAGGCGCTATTTGAGCTGCATAGCGCCCCCGTCAGCGGCGCTATGGTACCTACCCCTGCGCCCCTCCGTGCCACTCTGGCAACTTCACGGCGCCATGAGTCGGGGCGCTATACAGTGGACCATAGCGCCCTTTTGGCAGGCGCGATGCAAACAGGTCAGATTCAAAAATATTTGCAAAGCAGGGTCAAATCATGATTAACTTTCTCGATAAGGTCAAAACAGTGATTTTGGCCTCCTGGCAGCGTATCCACGAGGCATCACATTCGAGTCTCCACCAGCAGGTACGCACCGGGAAGATAAAGAAATTAGAGCAATCTCACGTGACACGGAAGCAAAGCCAACATGACACGCGTTGCCATTACTAGCATGGCCACGTGAGGCCCACTCGTTTCCCGTGCACTCCACGAGCCCCGTCTGGCGCCACATACCATACCACCGCCTGCTTTCCCCTTCCCTATCAAATCCTCACTCCACTCGCCCCGCCCAGCCAGATCTTTCTAGAACCTTCAGCAACCCTAGGGCCCCAGCGAGAGGCATCTGCCGCCGCCATGGCCCCCAACCCCGCCGCAATCGCCCTCCTAGCCGCCCTCGACGGCAATCTGCGTCTCCTCAAGAGTAAGCGCCGTCGGCTCTGCCGCCGTCCCATGTTCTATCCAGTGTCGAATGAAATGATGTGTGATACCGGCGTCTCCATTGTTCCGGACACTCTCGTGTAGCAATGCCTATGTAGCGTGGTCGAATCTGATGTTCTCTCCGGTTAGTTTCTGAAAAAAAATGGGCGTTAATTCCTTCGGCTTTGTTCTGCAAGTTAGGCAGAAACCGCCAAATTTGTGACTGCATGCATAGATAACTTCTGTATTTAGATCGATCTGGAGCCTCAGACGGTGCAAACATCTCCTTAGTGCACCACGCTCCTCAGTATGTTGGTGATTGTATTATTTGATTTTTTTTTGGCATCTGCAATTTCTCCATGCTAGAAATGTCCAAAAAGATGGATTTGCGGGTAACAAAGGACCCCAAAGGGCTCAACGCACTCCATTTCGCTGCAAATAAGGGGTCCCTGGAGATCTGCAAGTTCCTGGTGGAGGACGTGGGGGTCGATGTCAACTCGGTATCAAGCGTAGGTAAAATCTGTGCACCAGTAACAGGATTGCGTTGCCTATATTAGTACTTAGTACTGAAATGCCGCATTCTCCTTGTAGGTGCGACACCTATGTTTTATGCTGCACTCAAGGGAAATCTTCAGGTTGCCAGGTATCTTCTCGATCATGGCAGCGATCCGGCGAAACCTAGTGAGAGGGGCTTAACGCCGCTGCACAATGCAGCAGAGCATGGTGCGTTCCTCATTCTTCAGTTCACTTGGTCTCTGAAATAGATGGAAGGCTTACAGGATAGTAATAGCTTACAAATGTTTTTATACTATGTAGAAGCTCCTTCTCTGCTTAATATTTGCTTATATATTTATTGTTCCTCTAGGGCATTGTGAGATTGTAAGACTGTTGCTGTCCAAAGGAGTTGACGTGGACGTTATCAATTACCGAGGGACACCATTGCACATGACTGCTGCAAAGGGTCAGCATCAGGCCATGAAAATTCTGCTGGAGCATGGTGCTGATGTAAGCTGTTGATTTCACACCTAATTGTATTGCATGCACAGTTACAAAATGAAAAATAAAATGCGAAAAATTAGTCACCTGTAGCTTGAGGATGAAATGGTTCGTTCTCGAGATGCATCAGAATTCTTGCTGGACATAATTTTAATTATTAATTGGCCATTCATTTGCCTTTACAGCCCAACAGAGTAGTCAATCATATCTTCTCACCACTAATGATGGCATGCTGTGGGAACTCCTTGGAATGCATGAAGCTACTGATTGAGGTCCAGTAACTTGTCTGCCCAATTTGACGTATTTATGTTTCACTAGTCATTTTATCGACATCTAAACAATTGTTTGGAGCAGAATGCAGGTTAAATGTGCAGATCCTGTCTCTAAAGTTACCTTTGCATTTTGTATTTTCAATTCAATAGGCTGGTGCTGATGTGAATGGTAATAGTAGCACTGGACCAACTCCTTTAACGGGGGCAGTTGATGACGGCTCAACTGAATTCGTCAAGTTCTTGCTGGAGGCTGGAGCTGACCCTAACATTCCTAACCAGGTAACATAGCTCCGGCTTTCATGATGCTTCTGTTTAGCTATTTTAATGCTTTCATGCTTGCAGTATTACCTCCCTTGCAGACCTTTGGCTGCCTGGTAATCTATTATGCTACTATTAAGGTATCCCAAGCGAAGTGTGTTGTATACTCACCGTAGACCGACCATGTGTCAAGTATTGTTCAACCAGTGTCTGAATACATCTGCTGGACTTTGCAGTCACCTGGTCAGACATTTCATGATTTGAAGCTGTAGCGATAGATTTTTGTGCCATGGTTTTGATTTTTTTTTTCACAGCACATACAACAGGTTCGGAATATCATAGAATCGTGATGCCATTGTGCCAGTTCCTTTAAAAATTGTTAACCAGTAAGTTTCAGATCATACCATTGGAATTCCATTATTGAGATGATTCAACAATGGAATTCCAATGGTATGATCTGAACCTACAGGTCTGACGATTTTAGCGAGTGCACGATTACTCTGAACCTAACAGAATCACGACACTCGCTAAAACTTCAGTCACGTTGCTGCATGTCCTCCACATTTTGTTAGGTTCAAAATTCTAATACTGCCATCAGGATGAATTGATGAATAACTAGTTTTTATGATTTTCTTTTGACGGTATAGTGCACAGAACTAGGGTGAATTGTGCCTGCCTTCCAATTCATGACTTTGATCATCCACCAAATTCCTTTTTCGTACTGTTATATCTTCCATTTTCCATGCAGTATTATATTACATCTTCCTTTTTTTTCTTCCAACATAGCACGGGGATATTCCAATCAAGAGAGCAGCAGTCCGTGGTCAGCGTGAACTTGTTGAACTTCTGTTTCCTAAGACAAACCCAATTCCATCTGTGCCAGATTGGAGTGTTGATGGGATAATTACAACTATGAAATCTCCACAGACCAGGGTTCAGGTATGTGTGCGATTTGTTATTTGATTGTAAGATGAATTGTAGTTTCCTATTTAGATTGGAGTAAGTCATGACGCTCTTATGGATGCATTCTCCTTGAAAAGATTTCCACACAGTACAAATTCTCATGACCTGTATATACATGCATATAGGGTTTATTCCTGTGACCCCCGTATCTACGTGTTCTTTGTTCTTGATTTATTTCCGCTTTGACAACATATCTAGAAAATATGGTAATTGACACACGGTAATATTGATTATATTGTAGCTGCCATGTTCTCTCTCCAAGCCTGTATGTTTTTGATAAATAAATAATAATGGTAGAAAGATTGAAGTCACTACATCTGCACCTGCATTAGGAAGCCATTGAGCCCACAGTTATAGGTTGCTCTGCAGGTATTTGATTGGAGGATGTTACACATTAACTGAATTTCCCGTTGAAGTTTGTGTCAGCATTTTTTTATTAGCAAATTGCTCACAAACTTCAGTGGTTCTGGTCATCCGGCACTTCCTCCAGCCAAGTCTGCAGTGTTAACAGAGGAAACATATATCATGATTATTATCTTAGGAATTTTGACCAATATATCAAGATTACTATTTTAGGATTTTTGACCCAGGAGTGTGTTTTCAACTGTAGCACGTACCGTGCTGCCTGAATCAGTCACATTCTCGATGCCTTTAAAGTTTAACCAAAATGCCTCTCTGTTCAGGATAGAGCTTCTGCGGAAGAACGGAAAGCTGATTTGAAGTCACAAGGGAAGGAAGCATTTGCCAAGAAGGACTACTTTACAGCAATGTACTACTATGGATTGGTAAGTGACTAAGTGCATGAACTAAAATAACTTGTTTGGAACAATACAAAAGAAGTTCAAAAGAAACAGCAGTTCTAGAACATCAGGTTCAGGATTGAAACTGCAGTGACTTCCGATTTCCTTATAGCAGTACAATTTGTTTGCTTAATGAGGTTCACAAGATTGACTGATGATTCATCATGGTTTATGTTGAAATGTTTGTGAAGGCATGGGTGTCTTACATCAGGATCATACAATAGAGTAACTACATTTCATTTAGGGTTGACACTTCATCTGCGACAACCTTTTTTGCTCAAGTCTGATGTGTGCTTATTTGTGCTTTTATTACATTTAAACTAATGAAAATGCAACAGTGTGCTTCAGAGAGCCTGTTAGACCCAGTTATCATTGCATGGAAAACTCATGCGATGCTAACCACATGCAAATGTAGGTGATGGAGATAGACCCACTTGATGCGACCCTGTTTGCTAACCGGAGCCTCTGCTGGCTGCGCATGCGAGAAGGGGACAGAGCACTGGCAGACGCTCAACGGTGCAAAATGCTGCGTCCTGGTTGGTCCAAGGCATGGTACCGAGAGGGCTCGGCTCTCAGTTTCATGGAGGTATAGTTGGTGTATAAATCAATCCTTTCGATCTGATTCAGTCTCTCGACCTGTGTCTCACTTCCTCTCATGGCGTCCCTCCATTTACAGGATTACCAAGGGGCAGTTGATGCGTTCCAGGAGGCGCTGAGACTTGACCCTGAGAGCAGTGAGATCAAGAAGATGTTAAGGTAATGATGCCCTTGAATCTTGCATCATTTTGCCCCCTTTTGAATCTTACTCCAGTTCTGAGATTTTACTATGTTGTTTTGACGCCTTCCACTCTTGCAACCTGCAGTGAGGCCAAAAGCAAGGCTACTCGCTAAGAGTAGGACCTGCGATGGAGCTGACATATAAGCAAGTGCCTATGTCCTACAAAACTGTGATCATCTTGTCTTTTCACCGGCTACTAATCTACTACCAGGCCTGCTCGTATTGCAGCCGTTGACAAGCTAGCTACTTTTGAGCTGTGCTCGAGGCAGCTGCGGAGTTTCATCAGGAATAAGAGGAATCAAACATATTGTGATATGTATTAGCCGTGAAGAAAAATGAGTTGTTAGATGTACCAACAAATATATAGTTCATGAAGATCTTTCACCTGAGATAGACGAGGCCAGCATGGAAATCCCTTGCAAATCAAAATCCCCTCCAGCCACGTTGGGCAGGGCCTTTTGTTTTTTGACATCAACATATCCTAAGCGCTAATTTGGTTGCCAGGGATCCTCCCGGGATCCACCTACTTCCCCTGGATAGGAATTTCACAAGCTGAATCAACCCAGGGGAGCCTACAGTATAAGACTGAATTTTCTCAGTCTGGTCGCCGGGACCGACGCCCTATCAGGCTCAGAGCTCTGATTTACTGAATTCAGGAGACACTTAGAGAAATCGTGGGCAATTTCAGAGACGAAAAGCTAGGGTTCTTGCTTGAGGAACGAGGAAAATAGGTTCAGCACGCCACCGGCGGCTAGGGTTTACCCCTGATACAATTCTACATACCTCAGAATGAGGGGAATGGGTGGCTTTATAACCATTACACAAGTGAAAAAGAAGAACAGAAAGTAGACTGAGCACATGGCTTGTCGGAAAAGCTACAGAGACCCATCACAGCCGTTAGATCAACAAGGAACGCCTAGAGATCGTTTGAGCTGGCGAACCGGTACGCTTGCAGGTGAGCCGTTAGATCGACGATCGACGAACTAAAACACTTCTGGCACGCTAGAACAGGGGAGGATCGAGGCTGGGCCTGACAATACCCCCCGATTGAGCTCGTGCTTGCCCTCAAGCACGAAATGAAGGAAAAACCTTCTGAATGAAGGCCGAGTCTTCCCACGTTGCCTCTTCCACGGGCATATTCACCCACTTCACCAACCATCTTACAACAGGAATGCCGATCTTGCCCTGAGGACGAGGAATGAGTTTTCTTTCCAGTATCGCTTCTGGTTCCACTTTAATAACACCATCAGGACCAACCAGTGGAAGGTGGCGAGAAGACACAACAGTTGGGCCAATATGCTTCTTCAATTGACTGACATGAAAGGTGTTATGCAGCATAAAACCCTCTGCTAACAGTAGCTTGTATGCATGATTACCAATTCTCTCCAAAACTCGAAAGGGGCCATAAAACTTGGAGTGAAGTTTAAGATGCCTGTGCAAACTCAGTGAAGTGTGCCTGTACGGCTGCAGCTTTAGATACACCATGTCTTCCTCAGAGAATTCCCTTTCCTTCCTCTTCTTATCAGCATAATACTTCATCCTCTCTTGTGCTTTAAGGAGATTGTGTTTAATTATCTCCAATGCCACCTCCCTGTTCTGAAGCAAGTTGTCACTATCTTCACAAATAGAATCTGGTAGTGCTGATTCTGCCACCATTGGAGGTGGAAAACCATAAAGAGCTTGGAATGGGGTCATTTGCAAAGAAGTGTGGAATGAGGTGTTGTACCACCATTCAGCTAAAGCTAGCCAACTATGCCACTTTCTAGGTTGCTGAAAACACATGCATCTTAAGTAATTCTCAAGACATTGGTTCACCCTTTCAGTCTGGCCATCTGATTGTGGATGGTAACTAGTGCTCATGTGCAACTTGATCTTCAGTGACTTGAATAGCTGCTGCCACAAGTGACTAGTAAAGATTTTGTCCCTGTCAGTTACTATAACCAAGGGCATGCCATGCAATTTGAAGACATTATCAGAAAAAGCTCTAGCCACTGTTTGCACTGTTATAGGGTGTTGCATAGCTACAAAATGAGAATATTTTGTAAACCTATCAACCACCACCAGAATCAAATTCTTGTGCTCAGAAGTTGGCAATCCCTCCACAAAGTCCATGCTTATATGGGCCCAAGCAAAATCTGGAACAGGCAAAGGTTCAAGGAGGCCAGGGTAAGGAGAGTGCTCTGCTTTGTTCAACAGGCAGATAGGGCATGCTTTGACAAAAGCAATGACATCTTGTTTCATTCCCTGCCAATGAAATATCAATTTCACCCTATGGTATGTAGCTCTTTCACCTGAATGACCTCCCAATTCAGAGTTGTGAAAAGTTTTGAGAATATCCTGCCTCAGAGTTGTAGCTGTACCCACTACCACCTTGTTGTGAAATCTCAGGATTCCATTCTTGTAAGAGTAAGCAGTAGAGCCAGGAGCAGCTACAGTACATTCAGCAATAAGTTCTTTCACCCTGCTGTCTTGGCTGTAGCTTTTTACCACTTCTTTTACCCAAGTTGGAGTAACAGCACTAGCAGTGAGAGCAGATACCACATACTTTACCCTTGATAGGGCATCAGCAACTCTGTTTTCCTTCCCTTTTTTATACTCAACAGTGAAATTGTATCCTAACAACTTCAACAGTAATTTGTGCTGGATTCCTTCAGTTATTTTCTGCTCCTAAATGTATTTTAAACTTTCTTGGTCAGTTCTGATGATCAGGGCAGTTGCCAAGAAGTAGTGCCTCCATTTCTTTACTGCTTCAATGATGGCAAGGGCTTCTTTGTCATAGGTTGACATAGCAGCAGCCTTAGGACCAATGCTCTTGCTAAAATAAGAAATGGGTCTCCCTTCCTGCATCAGCACAACTCCTAGACCATAGCCACAAGCATCAGCTTCTAGTATGAAGGGCTTAGTGAAATCAGGTAGTGCCAGGACAAGGGCATTAGTCAGTTTCTGTTTCAGAACTAAGAAGGCCTCTGTTTGCTCATCTTTCCAAGAGAAAGCATCTTTCTTTAAGAAATCAAAGAGAGGTCTGCAAATTATGCCATACCCTTGGATAAACCTCCTATAGTAGCCACTTAAACCCAAGAAACTTCTCAGCTCAGTGACAGTAGTGGGAGTTGGCCATTCCTGTATAGCTTTGATTTTTTAGGGGTCAGTAGACACTCCTTGTGAGTTGATTATGTGGCCCAAATATTCAACTTCTTGCTGCCCAAAAGAACACTTTTCCATCCTAGCATATAGCTTATTAGCTTACAGAATACCAAATACTTGTGCCAGATGACTTTTGTGCTCTTCCAAAGAAAAACTGAACACCAATATATCATCAAAGAACACCACTACAAACTTCAAAAGACCAAACAATAAATTCATCAATGCTTGGAAAGAAGGAGGACCATTAGTTAGTCCAAAGGACATTACCAAATACTCAAATAAGCCCATATGAGTGGAAAATGTTGTTTTATGAATATCTTCCTCAGCCATTCTGATCTGGTGGTACCCATTTCTTAGATCAATTTTAGAAAAATACTTGGCTCCTCTTAGTTGATCCAAAAAATCCTCAATTACTGGAATTGGGTATTTGTTTTTGACAGTGATTGCATTCAGTTTTCTGTAATCTGTGCAAAGCCTCCAGGACCCATCCCTTTTCTTGACCAACAACACAGGAGAAGAAAAGGGGCTGGTACTAGGCCTTATTATGCCCTTTTTAAGTAGCTCCAATATGATTTTCTCCAAGATTTCCTTCTGATGATGAGGAACTCTATAGGGCCTCTGATTCACCACTTTAGCTCCATCCATTAGTGGAATTCTGTGATCACATGGTCTGCTAGGTGGCAGTCCCTGAGGTTCCTGGAAGACTTTTTCATAGCTCTCCAATAGGGGCAACAACTCTGAAGGACCTGGGCTGCAGCCACCATTTCACACCCAGAGGAAGTAAAGAGAAAGAAACCACATACAGCTTGCTCCATTAACTTATCTGGATGTTCAGTAGCTTCTGTTATATCAGATAGTGGTATAGTTTTATCCACAAAATAAATAAACTGGCCACTACTTGCAGAAATCCTCATTTACATTTTTATGAAATCCATTTGAATGGGGTTGTACTTTTTCAACCAATCTACCCCTAAGATCATATCACATCCTTTTAATTTTAACACCCTAAAGGCATCAGAAAACTTGTGGCCCTGAATTTCATATTGACAGTCCTTTACTGTAAATTCACTCCACAACACCCCTCCACTTGCAACCACCACTTTTATCTTGGGATTAGGAGTAGCTGCAACAGGCAGCTTAGCAGCCATTTCAGGAGAAACAAATGTAGAAGTGCTACCACTGTCTACTAGAGCAGTAGCAGTGGTGTTGCCCACTTTCACTGTCAAAATAAAAGTGTTTTTAGCAGCTCCAATACCCATGGCAGCATGCATTGACACCTGCAACACTGTTTCCTCAGGAAGGGGCTCAGAATTTTCCAAGTCTGGATCATCAAAGTCTGTCACATAAATTGTTTCAGCATTGTCACTGCCCTGAGCCTGTAATGCCTGAATTTGTGCTCTCTGACTCATCTTACAAACCTGCCTATGACCAGGCACCCATGGTTCTCTACACTTGTAGCAGACCTGATTTTGTTTAGCTTGCTGAATCACAGTATTTCTATTAGGAACTGCACTTGCCAGTGCTTGCTTGGGTTGCTCAAACAAGACCTATCTTCTTGGTTGAGGGACATAAGGTTTGGTTTGCACAAGGAGATTTGGGGACTGGGACTTTTCCATTCTCCTAGCATACCATACTGCAGTTTGCATGTCCTTTGGCTTGAAACATTCCACATGGCTCTTAATATAGGTGTTCAACCCCGACACAAAACTAGAAACATAATAATCATCTGGAATTGCAGGATTTTCCCTTCTCATGACATTCATTAGCTGTTCAAATTGCTCCACATAAGCATTGACTGTAGTTGTCTGCTGAACTGCATGGAAGGAGCTTACAATGTCACAAGCTGAATCCAGAGAAAACCTGTCAGACAGACATGAGCAGAACTTATGCCATGGGACATTACTAGGGGCATATCCTGTTCCCCTCCACCACTGAATTGCAGGGCCCTTGAGGTATGAAATGGCCACTTCTGTCCTATGCTCAATTGGTGTACGAGCAACAGCAAAGTACCGCTCGAGGTTCTGAATCTAGGATTCTGGGTCCTGTCCCTCAAATTCAGAGATGTTCAATTTTGCTGGCTTGACAGTAAGGGTGTTTCTTCTTCCATCCTGAAAGCTCTGCCCCCTTCTATATGCATGATCAGCAATCTCATCTTCAGGTATCTCTTCCAGATGCACAACATTGTTAGGCGCTGTGTCTTTTGCCTGACCATAGTTTGGGTGCCTATACGGCGCCTTCGGTGTACCATCCAGATGCAGTTCTTTGCCTGTATGATCTCTAAGTGTTGCTGTGCCAATAGGCAAAGCTGTCCCTTTTTCAGGTATAGGTACAGACGGAGGAGTAGGAACAGGTAGCTGCTTGGGTCTACCAGGAGCCACTTTCGGCGAATTCATTTGGTCAGCCTTCATCTGAACACTGCCCTGTCCTTCAACACCATCATCTTGCGCCGGTTCCGGATCCAACAGGAGACGCCTGAAGTTTTCTTGGATCTTTTCAAAGTTCTTCTGCATCGTTGCGAAATTTCTGTTAACTGTTGCCTGAAACTACTGGAAGTCCTTGCGATCTTCGTCTCGATTGTGCTGCAATGCCTTGATGTCCAATTCCAGGGACTCGAGCTGCAACTCCGTTGTGGAGCCAGAATCAGCAGGTCCCGTCATGTTAAGGCCGTCAGAAATCACCACCATAGAGGGTTGGGAGGGTGGGATGAACTTGTCACCGCCGCCGGCACCGCCGCCTGCGCCCGCCTCCAATGGTACACGGCCAGATCCAGGAGCTGGGATTTTACCACCTGAGAAACACTCTCAGGCAACCAGGCTGTCCTCTGACGCACCCGAACGCTGCCGCTCCGGCCGCCGCCAGCTGCCTCCGCTGCCCGATCAAAGCTTGCAGAGGGATTTTACTGCAAAAGCAAACCTCTACGCTGCCCCAATCATCTACCGCCGCCAAGGAAAGACTGGCCTCTGATACCAATTGTCAGGCTCAGAGCTCTGATTTACTGAATTCAGGAGACACTTAGAGAAATCATGGGCAATTTCAGAGACGAAAAGCTAGGGTTCTTGCTTGAGGAACGAGGAAAATAGGTTCAGCACGCCACCGACGGCTAGGGTTTACCCCTGATACAATTCTACATACCTCAGAATGAGGGGAATGGGTGGCTTTATAGCCATTACACAAGTGAAAAAGAAGAACAGAAAGTAGACTGAGCACATGGCTTGTCGGAAAAGCTACAGAGACCCATCACAGCCGTTAGATCAACAAGGAACGCCTGGAGATCGTTTGAGCTGGCGAACAGGTACGCTTGCAGGTGAGCCGTTAGATCGACGATCGACGAACTAAAACACTTCTGGCACGCTAGAACAAGGGAGGATCGAGGCTGGGCCTGACACGCCCTACCACCCTGTACCAAGCGAGAGTTTTCTACCAAGCGATCCGCCGCCAGGTTGCCCCTCCAGTGACGGCAAGAAGCTGCTCCCACCTCCGGCGACGATGCCAGGGGTGACGCTAGGCCGTCACCTCTTCCTTGAACCAAAGCCCAACCCCTTCCTCAGCGTTTTGGTTCCGCATGGTGATGCCTTCCCATGCACTATCGTGCTCACTATAGCAGATCCGTGGTGAAATTTTCTGCTGACACGTAAATTCCCCCGACGGGTGCTTGCTGTTGGGGAACGTAGCAGAAATTCAAAATTTTCCTACGTGTCACCAAGATCTATCTATGGAGAAACCAGCAACGAGGGGAAGGAGAGTGCATCTACATACCCTTTTAGATCGCTAAGCGGAAGCGTTCAAGTGAACGGGGTTGATGGAGTCGTACTCGTCGTGATTCAAATCACCGATGATCAAGTACCGAAAGGACGGCACCTCCGCGTTCAACACACGTACAGCCCGGTGACGTCTCCCATGCCTTGATCCAGCAAGGAGAGAGGAAGAGGTTGAGGAAGACTCCATCCAGCAGCAGCACAACGGCGTGGTGGTGGTGGAGGAGCGTGGCTAGAAGAGGAGGAAGAAGAGACGCAGGGCTGCACCAACGAGAGATCGAATCGCGTGTTATGTGCAGCCCCAGGCCTCACTATATATAGGGAAGAGGGAGGTGGGTGCGCCCCCTCTAGGGTTCCCACCCTAGGGGGTGCGGCAGCCCTAGATGGGAAAGGGGCGGCGGCCAAGGGAGGATTCCCTCCCCCCCCCCAAGGCACCTAGGAGGTGCCTTCCCCTCCTAGGACTCTTCCTTAGGGTTCCCCTTTCACCCTAGGCGCATGGGCCATGAGGGAAGTGGCGCCCCAGCCCACTTTGGGCTGGATCCCTTCCCACTTCAGCCCATGGGACCCTCCGGGATAGGTGGCCCCACCCGGTGGGCCCCCGGGACCCTTCCGGTGGTCCCGGTACAATACCGATGACCCCGAAACTTGTCCCGATGGCCGAAACAGGACTTCCTATATATAAATCTTTACCTCCGGACCATTCCGGAACTCCTCGTGACGTCCGGGATCTCATCCGGGACTCCGAACAACGTTCGGTAACCACATACAAGCTTCCTTTATAACCCTAGCGTCATCGAACCTTAAGTGTGTAGACCCTACGGGTTCGGGAGACATGTAGACATGACCGAGACGTTCTCCGGTCAATAACCAACAGCGGGATCTGGATACCCATGTTGGCTCCCACATGTTCCACGATGATCTCATCGGATGAACCACGATGTCAAGGACTCAATCAATCCCGTATACAATTCCGTTTGTCTAGCGGTATTTTACTTGCCCGAGATTCGATCGTCGGTATACCGATACCTTGTTCAATCTCGTTACCGGAAAGTCTCTTTACTCGTTCCGTAACACATCATCCCGTGATCAACCCCTTGGTCACATTGTGCACATTATGATGATGTCCTACCGAGTGGGCCCAGAGATACCTCTCCGTTTACACGGAGTGACAAATCCCAGTCTCGATTCGTGCCAACCCGACAGTTACTTTCGGAGATACCTGTAATGCACCTTTATAGCCACCCAGTTACGTTGTGACGTTTGGTACACCCAAAGCATTCCTACGGTATCCGGGAGTTGCACAATCTCATGGTCTAAGGAAAAGATACTTGACATTAGAAAAGCTTCAGCATACGAACTACACGATCTCTATGCTAGGCTTAGGATTGGGTCTTGTCCATCACATCATTCTCCTAATGATGTGATCCCGTTATCAATGACATCCAATGTCCATGGTCAGGAAACCGTAACCATCTATTGATCAATGAGCTAGTCAACTAGAGGCTTACTAGGGACATATTGTGGTCTATGTATTCACACGTGTATTACGATTTCCGGATAATACAGTTATAGCATGAATAAAAGACTATTATCATGAACAAGGAAATATAATAATAACTTATTTATTATTGCCTCTAGGGCATATTTCCAACAGTCTCCCACTTGCACTAGAGTCAATAATCTAGTTCACATCGATATGTGATTAACACTCAAGGTCACATCCCCATGTGACTAACACCCAAGAGTTCTGGGTTTGATCATGTTATGCTTGTGAGAGAGGTTATAGTCAACGGGTCTGAACCTTTCAGATCCGTGTGTGCTTTACAAATCTCTATGTCATCTCCTAGATGCAGCTACCACGCTCTATTTGGAGCTATTCCAAATAACTGTTCTACTTGGAGCTATTCTAATTGTTGCTCCATTATACGTATCCGGTATCTCTACTCAGAGCTATCCAGATAGGTGTTAAGCTTGCATCGTCGTAACTCTTTACGTCGAACTCTTTATCACCTCCATAACCGAGAAAATTTCTTAGTCCACTAGTTACTAAGGATAACTTTGACCGCTGTACTGTGATCCATTCTTGGATCACTCTTGTACCCCTTGACTGACTCATGGCAAGGCACACTTCAGGTGCGGTACACAGCATAGCATACTGTAGAGCCTATGTCTTAAGCATAGGGGACGACCTTCGTCCTTTCTCTCTATTCTGCCGTGGTCGAGCTTTAAGTCTTAACTTCATACCTTACAACTCAGGCAAGAACTTCTTCTTTGACTGATCCATCTTGAACACCTTCAAGATCATGTCAAGGTATGTGCTCATTTGAAAGTATTATTAAGCATTTTGATCTATCCTTATAGATCTTGATGCTCAATGTTCAAGTAGCTTAATCCAGGTTTTCTATTGAAAAACACTTTTCAAATAACCCTATATGCTTTCCAGAAATTCTACATCATTTCTGATCAACAATGTGTCAACAACATATACTCATCAGAAATTCTATAGTGCTCCCACTCACTTCTTTGGAAATACAAGTTTCTCATAAACTTTGTATAAACCCAAAATCTTTGATCATCTTATCAAAGCGTACATTCCAACTCCGAGATGCTTACTCCAGTCCTTAGAAGGATCGCTGGAGCCAGCATACCTTTTAGCATCCTTAGGATCGACAAAAACTTTCTGATTATATCACATACAACCTTTCCTTACGAAAGTTGGTAAGGAAACTCGTTTTGACATCCATCTGCCAGATTTCATAAATGCTGCTTATGCTAACATGATTCCGACGGACTTAAGCATCGCTACGGATGAGAAAATCTCATCGTAGTCAACTCCTTGAACTTGTGAAAATAACTCTTCGCCACAAGTCGAGCTTCATAGACGGTGACATTACCATCCACGTCCGTCTTCTTCTTAAAGATCCATTTATCTCAATGGCTTGCCGATCATCGGGCAAGTCCACTAAAGTCCATGCTTTGTTCTGATACATGGATCCTATCTCGGATTTCATGGCTTCTAACCATTTGTTGGAATTTGGGCCCACCATCGCTTCTCCATAGCTCGTAGGTTCATTGTTGTCTAGCAACATGACCTTCAAGACAAGATTACCGTACCACTCTGAAGTAGTACGTATCCTTGTCACCCTACGAGGTACGGTAGTGACTTGATCCAAAGTTTCATGATCACTATCATAAGCTTCTACTTCAATTGGTGTAGGTGCCATAGAAACAACTTCCTGTGCCCTGCTACACACTGGTTCAGTAACCTCATCAAGTCTCCACCATCCTCCCACTCAACTTTCCGAGACAAACTTTTCCTCGAGAAAGGACCCGATTCAAGAAACAATCCATATTGCTTTCGGATCTGAATTAGGAGGTATACCCAACTGTTTTGGGTGTCCTATGAAGATGCATTTTATCCGCTTTGGGTTCGAGCTTATCAACCTGAAACTTTTCACATAAGCGTCGCAGCCCCAAACCTTTAAGAAATGACAGCATAGGTTTCTCTAAACCGGTGTCATCTCAACGGAATTACGTGGTACCCTATTAAAGTGAGTGCGTGTGTCTTTAATGCCTAACCCATGAACGATAGTGGTAATTCGATAAGAGACATCAAGGTACCCACCATATCCAATAGGGTGCAACTATGATGTTCGGACACACCATCACACTATGGTGTTCCAGGCGGTATTAATTGTGAAACAATATCCACAATGTCTTAATTACGTGCCAAAGCTCGTAACTCAGATATTCATCTCTATGATCATATCATAGACATTCTATCCTCTTGTCACGAAGATCTTAAACTTCACTCTGAAATTACCTGAACCATTCAATAATTCAGACTTGTGTTTCATCAAGTAAACATACTCAACATCTACTCGAATCATCTGTGAAGTAAGAACATAACGATATTCACTGCATGCCTCAGCACTCATTGGACTGCACACATCAAAAATGTGTTACTTCCAACAAGTTGCTATCTTGTTCCATCTTACTGAAACCGAGGCTTTTCAGTCATCTTGCCCATGTGGTATGATTTGCATATCTCAAGTGATTCAAAATCAAGTGAGTCCAAACGATCCATCTGCATGGAGTTTCTTCATGCGTATACACCAATAGACATGGTTCGCATGTCTCAAACTTTTCAAAAACGAGTGAGTCCAAAGATCCATCAACATGGAGCTTCTTCATGCGTTTTATACCATTATGACTTACATGGCAGTGCCACAAGTAAGTGGTACTATCATTACTATCTTATATCTTTTGGCATGAAAATGTGTATCACTACGATCGAGATTCAATAAACCATTCCTTTAGGTGCAAGACCATTGAAGGTATTATTCAAATAAATAGAGTAACCATTATTCTCTTTACATGAATAACCGTATTGCGATAGTCATAATCCAATCATGTCTATGCTCAACGCAAACACCAAATAACAATTATTCAGGTTTTAACACCAATCTCAATGGTAGAGGGAGCGTGCGATGTTTGATCACATCAAACTTGGAAACACTTCCAACACATATCGTCAGCTCACCTTTAGCTAGTCTCCGTTTATTCCGTAGCTCTTTTATTTCGAGTTACTAACACTTAGCAACCGAACCGGTATCTAATACCCTGGTGCTACTAGGAGTACTAGTAAAGTACACACTAACATAATGTATATCCAATATACTTCTATCGACCTTGCCAGCCTTCTCATCTACCAAGTATCTAGGGTAATTCCGCTCTAGTGATTATTCCCCTTATCACAGAAGCACTTAGTCTCGGGTTTGGGTTCAACCTTGGGTTTCTTCACTAGAGCAGCAGCTGAATTGCCGTTTTATGAAGTATCCCTTCGTGCCCTTGCCCTTCTTGAAACTAGTGGTTTTACTAACCATCAACGATTGATGCTCCCTTTTGATTTCTACTTTCGCGGAGTCAAACATCGCGAATATCTCAAGGATCATCATATATGTCCCTGATATATCATAGTTCATCACGAAGCTCTAGCAGCTTGGTGGTAATGACTTCGGAGAAACATCACTATCTTATCTAGAAGATCAACTCCCACTTGATTCAAATGATTGTTGTACTCAGACAATCTGAGCACAAGCTCAACAATTGAGCTTTTCTCCTTAGTTTGCAGGTTAAGAAAATCGTCGGAGGTCTTATACCTCTTGACGTGGGCACGAGCCTGAAATTCCAATTTCAGCCCTCAAAACATCTCATATGTTTCGTGACGTTTCAAAAAACCGTCTTCGGTGCCTCAACTCTAAACCGTTTAACTGAACTATCATGTAGTTATCAAAACGTGTATGTCAGATGTTCGCAACAACCACAGACAACGTTCGAGGTTCAGCACACTGAGCGGTGCATTAAGGACATAAGCCTTCTATGAAGCAATGAGGACAATCCTCAGTTTACGGACCTAGTTCGCATAATTGCTACTATCAACTTTCAACTAATTTTTCTCTAGGAACATATCTAAACAGTAGAACTATAGCGTGAGCTACGACATAATTTGCAAAATCCTTTTGACTATGTTCAGGATAATTAAGTTCATCTTATGAACTCCCACTCAGATAGACATCCCTCTAGTCATCTAAGTGATTACATGATCCGAGTTAACTAGGCCGTGTCCGATCATCACGTGAGACGGACTAGTCATCATCGGTGAACATCTTCATGTTGATCGTATCTACTATACGACTCATGCTCGACCTTTCGGTCTCCGTGTTCCGAGGCCATGTCTGTACATGCTAGGCTCGTCAAGTTAACCCTAAGTGTATTGCATGTGTAAATCTGTCTTACACCCGTTGTATGTGAACGTAAGGATCTATCACACCTGATCATCACGTGGTGCTTCAAAACGACGAACTGTAGCAACGGTGCACAGTTAGGGGAGAACACTTCTTGAAATTTTAATGAGGGATCATCTTATTTACTACCGTCGTTCTAAGCAAATAAGATGTATAAACATGATAAACATCACATGCAATCAAATAATAGTGACATGATATGGCCAATATCATATAGCTCCTTTGATCTCCATCTTGGGGCTCCATGATCATCTTGTTACCGGCATGACACCATGATCTCCATCATCATGATCTCCATCATCATGTCTTCTTGAAGTTGTCTCGTCATCAACATGCAAGTCGTGATTCCCTTGACAAAAACATGATCAATCTCATACATCACATATATCATTCATCACATCCTTTGGCCATATCACATCACATAGCATACCCTGCAAAAACAAGTTAGACGTCCTCTAATTGTTGTTTGCATGTTTTACGTGGCTGCTATGGGTTTCTAGCAAGAACGTTTCTTACCTACGCAAAACCACAATGTGATATGCCAATTGCTATTTACCCTTCATAAGGACCCTTTTCATCGAATCCGATCCGACTAAAGTGGGAGAGACAGACACCCGCTAGCCACCTTATGCAACTAGTGCATGTTTGTCGGTGGAACCGGTCTCACGTAAGAGTACGTGTAAGGTTGGTCCGGGCCGCTTCATCCCACGATGCCGCCGAATCAAGATAAGACTAGTAACGACAAGCATATTGAACAACATCAACGCCCACAACTACTTTGTGTTCTACTCGTGCAAAGAATCTACGCAATAGACCTAGCTCATGATGCCACTGTTGGGGAACGTAGCAGAAATTCAAAATTTTCCTACGTGTCACCAAGATCTATCTATGGAGAAACCAGCAACGAGGGGAAGGAGAGTGCATCTACATACCCTTTTAGATCGCTAAGCGGAAGCGTTCAAGTGAACGGGGTTGATGGAGTCGTACTCGTCGTGATTCAAATCACCGATGATCAAGTACCGAAAGGACGGCACCTCCGCGTTCAACACACGTACAGCCCGGTGACGTCTCCCATGCCTTGATCCAGCAAGGAGAGAGGGAGAGGTTGAGGAAGACTCCATCCAGCAGGAGCACAACGGCGTGGTGGTGGTGGAGGAGCGTGGCTAGAAGAGGAGGAAGAAGAGACGCAGGGCTGCACCAACGAGAGATCGAATCGCGTGTTATGTGCAGCCCCAGGCCTCACTATATATAGGGAAGAGGGAGGAGGGTGCGCCCCCTCTAGGGTTCCCACCCTAGGGGGTGCGGCAGCCCTAGATGGGAAAGGGGCGGCGGCCAAGGGAGGATTCCCTCCCCCCCCACCCAAGGCACCTAGGAGGTGCCTTCCCCTCCTAGGACTCTTCCTTAGGGTTCCCCTTTCACCCTAGGCGCATGGGCCATGAGGGAAGTGGCGCCCCAGCCCACTTTGGGCTGGATCCCTTCCCACTTCAGCCCATGGGACCCTCCGGGATAGGTGGCCCCACCCGGTGGGCCCCCGGGACCCTTCCGGTGGTCCCGGTACAATACCGATGACCCCGAAACTTGTCCCGATGGCCGAAACAGGACTTCCTATATATAAATCTTTACCTCCGGACCATACCGGAACTCCTCGTGACGTCCGGGATCTCATCCGGGACTCCGAACAACATTCGGTAACCACATACAAGCTTCCTTTATAACCCTAGCGTCATCGAACCTTAAGTGTGTAGACCCTACGGGTTCGGGAGACATGTAGACATGACCGAGACGTTCTCCGGTCAATAACCAACAGCGGGATCTGGATACCCATGTTGGCTCCCACATGTTCCACGATGATCTCATCGGATGAACCACGATGTCAAGGACTCAATCAATCCCGTATACAATTCCCTTTGTCTAGCGGTATTTTACTTGCCCGAGATTCGATCGTCGGTATACCGATACCTTGTTCAATCTTGTTACCGGCAAGTCTCTTTACTCGTTCCGTAACACATCATCCCGTGATCAACCCATTGGTCACATTGTGCACATTATGATGATGTCCTACCGAGTGGGCCCAGAGATACCTCTCCGTTTACACGGAGTGACAAATCCCAGTCTCGATTCGTGCCAACCCAACAGATACTTTCGGAGATACCTGTAATGCACCTTTATAGCCACCCAGTTACGTTGTGACGTTTGGTACACCCAAAGCATTCCTACGGTATCCGGGAGTTGCACAATCTCATGGTCTAAGGAAAAGATACTTGACATTAGAAAAGCTTCAGCATACGAACTACACGATCTCTATGCTAGGCTTAGGATTGGGTCTTGTCCATCACATCATTCTCCTAATGATGTGATCCCGTTATCAATGACATCCAATGTCCATGGTCAGGAAACCGTAACCATCTATTGATCAACGAGCTAGTCAACTAGAGGCTTACTAGGGACATATTGTGGTCTATGTATTCACACGTGTATTACGATTTCCAGATAATACAGTTATAGCATGAATAAAAGACTATTATCATGAACAAGAAAATATAATAATAACTTATTTATTATTGCCTCTAGGGCATATTTCCAACACTTGCTCCCTTGGGTTTGCTGCCCGTGCAACCAAACATAGCCTAAGATGGTTGCATCGTATATATGCATTACCCTAAGCTGCACTTCCATCACCTTTGTAGAGACGGCCAAACCCAATTGGTGGCCAAAGTTTTATACGTGCCAACAATTGGCACCAATTCAATTAGGCTCTTCACCCCAATCCCGGCAGGCCTCATTTGCCTGGGCCGGGGTCACCCGGGGTCGGGGCTCAACTGTGTGCACCAACTTGACACAATTTATTTCTCATGCTAGAGATAAATTGACTTTCATTTACGCCCGACCATCGATGTTCTTCCTCGGCTCATCCCATCCAAAACCACAGTTCGGTTGGAGACAAAGTTCAGTCCCAATTCGTCGAATTATTGTCACACAAATCAATCTCTTTCACTCCGACTTATCTCTCTCGGGCGAATCCATATATCGTGTGCCACGAGCGAAAAGAGCGCCTCGCCCATGGCTTAGAGTTGATTCGCAAAAAAACTAGTTACGGCCTGTTCTGTTCTCATCCAACTCCTAACTTCACAAAATTTCAGAGAGAAGCTAGCCCGAACGCTTTTGATCGAAGAAGCTAACTTCTAGGAGCTGAGCTAAATCGCAATGCAAAAACATGAAGCTCGGTCGGCCCAGCTCCACCGATTGGTTCCCCTCATTTACATGGAGCTGCCACCGCCAAGTACCTTCAGATCGAACCGGTACGCTCTGGAACATATCGCTCTCCGGACTCCCTCGATCGAATCGGTACAGGGCTCCTCCTCTCGATCCATAGCCCAAGCTGGGCTGCCTCCAAGCGGCGCAAACTGGCCCAACAAGCTCCCAGCTGGGCTGCAAGCGTTGGGAGAAGCTATGGTCGACGTCAAACATTTGGGAATCGCCAGGTGAAGCAAGAAGCCGTCTAGGGAAGCTGGTTTTGTGAAGTTGGATGAGATCAAAACAATCGTGTCAAGGTTGGTCACTAGCTTCCGACTTATTTCATGTAAGATTTCGTGCCTTTTTTCCTTTTGTTTTATTCCTTTCTTATTCACACATTTATTTATATATTTAATAATTTTTTGATTCCCCCTTTTCACCTTTTGTTCTTCTCAACAGATTTGAAATACAAGACAAACTTTTGGAATTCTATGATGATTTTTTTCTAAACATACGATGAACATTTCGAAAAGATAAGATTACATTATGAAAATACACCATGAACATTCTTTCAATACGCTTACAACATTTTTTTTCACATACAATGAAGCGTAAAACAATACGTGATATGTTTTTTATGACTACGCACTGATATTTATTAAATATCATGATGAACATTTTTTTAAACATGGGATTTTTTTAAGTACATGGCAAAAATTTGCAATACATGATAAACCTTTTTTTAATACACGATGAATATGATAAAACATTGTAATTACATGGTTGATGTTTTTTAATACACAATGAACTTTTGTTACATGCACAATGCACTTTTGTTAAATACCGAAAGAGTATTTCTAATACACCATAAAAACTTCTAATGCATGGTAACCATTTTTTAGTATCCCGATGGACATCCGGTAAACATTGTTTAAATAAAAGATGTAATTTTTTAATACATGATGAACATTTTTTTAAAAGCATGAAGAATTGTTTTCTTTTCATAAACAATACACTTTTTTGATACACACCAATTTTTTAATACACGATGAACATTTGTTAATACACAACAAACATTTCTTAAAATACATGATAAATATTTATTATATACAATACACATTTTTTATAACCCGATGAACATGTTTTAATAGACGATGAAAGCGAGAAGAAAGAAAAAACAGAAAAAGAAAAAAGAACATGAATTTAAAGGAAAGAAAAAAAAGAAAACAAACAGAAGACGAAAATTTAAACGGGAAGGAAAAACAGAAAACGAAAAGGTAGGAAAAAAAGGAAAACATAAAAAAAATGAAAAGAAAAATGCAGTTCAAAAAAAACAATAAAACGGACAAAAGGAAGTGGAAAACCATTCCAAAAAAAGAAGAAAAAACCGCTACAACCTTCCCCGTTAATGGACCGACCCACTCGCTGATGCTAGGCGGTCATAGCACTCACATTAGGCGAGATATAGCCCCGGCGATCTCTCTCGTGATTTCATTTTGAACAAAAACATGGCCCTCAAGGATCAGAAGGCTTTCCCTCAAAAGAAAAAGGATCAGAAGGCTTCACACATATTCAATGGCGACAATACAACCCAGGACATGACTAAAGAATTTTTGTTTTACAAATCAGCCCCCCTCCCCCGAAATATGCAAGAAGGACCCTAACTCGAGAAGTACAATCACACTTGGGTCTAAATAGAAGATCCTGCTTAGATTCGATCTTGACGTGGGGGCATTACCACTTGGGCCGGCCATCTCACCACCACTCCATCTCCGACTCCGTCAGATGCTAGAAGAAGAGAGGGAGGACTCCAAACATGAACTAGATCGCTCGCGTCCCACCCATCATGGACCCCTGTGGCAAGTCATCCTGGTGCGAGGCATCCACGCAGATCGGACGACCCGGAGATCCCTAGGGATCCATCCATGCGAGGCCTTGGCGCAACAGATGTCATGGAGGGCACTCTCACGCGCAGAGGCTCTTAGGAGGCGGGTACTTCAACATTCTTTATAGGATTAATTCAGTTGTTGTAGGGGTTTCTTGTGTTTTTTTAATTTAAACCGGGCCATGAATTATCTTAGTTACAACACAGATTTGATGCAACGGACGAATCTGTAGTGAAAGTAATCAATGTGTAGCGCGAGAGATCTTCGTCGCTTTTGCCGCCTAGCTTTTAGGTTTGATCCCACAGATAAGGAACTAATGAAACATCTCGAAACCAAAGTTAGGGACAGCGTGACAATATCTCACCCTCTGATTGATCGTTTCATACCTACCATAGTCATAAATCAAGAAATATACTACACCAGTTCTCAGAACCTTCCAGATGAGATGTTGGTAAAATTTGCTTACTTTGTACAGGCATGATGATCCTCACTTCAACAGTTGTTTGTCGCATGTGGTTATGACCTTGGTAGGTGTACCAACAGATGACGTGAGCAAATATTTCTTCTTCTTTCTAGGGCGTACCCTACTGGAGCGAGGAAGCGTCGCAAGATATAGATGGAGCCCGATGTAAGCATATAACACAACACGAAACCAACAATACAATGGTGTTGAAAGTTGATGGTCGACACACAGGATGGAAAAAGATTCTGGTGTTGTACACCGGGTTCGGTGACAAGCGGAAGAAAACCAAGTGGGTGATGCACCAGTAGAACCCGACGATGACGAGAACGAGATGGAGGGACCAGATGGAGAGACCAAAAAGAAAAAAGTGCTACCCTTGTGTATGAATCTCTGCTCTATTAATTTCCCGAGACCACCTCATATAAGTAACATACTCCCTCCCCGTGCGGAAAAGCTTGTCCCAATCTTGTTCCTCAAATGAATGTATCTAGCACTAACTTGATGCTAAATACATCCATTTGAGGGACAAGTTTTTTGGGACGGAGGGAGTATGAAGTAAGTATTCATAGTACGCAATTATATAAATGGGTGAGATTTGGCTTTTGTCCGGCACGAAACCTTAGAAAAATGGTTTGAACGCTTTGAGGAATATTCATTGCTGCTTTCAGTTTCAAAAATAAGTTTATGAGTTTTGATAAGAAGTTGAACATGGTTCACCGGGCTTCTCAATTGCGTTTGTCCCTTGGGCCATGGGCTGGTTGCTCGGCTGTGCAACACCTCCTGATCGCCTCCATTTGCTATATAACCGGATGGTGTGGTCTGATGGATCTTCCCGGATAAAGTAGGCCGAGACATGTGGCGTAAGAAACATGCTCTTAGGTCGGTACTAATGTGACTACCCGACTGATAACACTATTTCATAAAAGGACGTCTAATTTCCCTCAAAAGAAGGACGTCTAATTAGCGCAAGACTTAACAAGCAGTACTTAATGATTTTAGCAACCACACACGTTCGTAAGACAATACTTAACATACAACACTTCACAATCAGCATTTGACGAAAGCAATTCTAATGACCTCGGCTATGTGCAAGCAGTGCTAGCGAATTCTTCGATGCTTACAGGTTGTTATAACGGTCCTTCCAATAGTTCACTGCACTTCAGTTTACTTTTCCAATAGTTTGTTTCACTTCGCTTTTTTTCAAAAAAGAGGAAGACCCCAGGCCTCTGCATCTGGACGATGCATGCAGCCATTTTATTAGTTATATACATAAGACCTTAAAAAGTCATACAACAGTAAGGCTAAAGCCACCGTCTAGGCGACATCTGTCGCTACTCCTATCCAGTTAATGAAGAGATGCTGATAGTCTGGGCCTAATACCAAACAGACCTCGCAGCCAAATAAAACATCTAAGACCTGAGGTCCCATCCAGGACGCCTGCCGGGTATGGGGCACCCACCAGTCCGGCGCACTCCTCAACTAGAACGCCTGCCGGGTATGAGGCCGCCGCAGGCACCTGCCACCAATCCATCTTTAGTACTGTACTGCTGCATCAACCTTGCCCAGTCTAGCTGCCGTCGACGCCACCACGACGCCAGACAGCGCCACCATCCTTCACTTGTCCATCATCACACTCCCATCGGCGAGACCCCGCTGCTCCATGCCGCGGAGACCCGCCATTGTCGACGTGTCAGATGCCACGCCGCTCCTCCTCTTGTCCCCTCCAGCCAGCACTTGGTCCAAAACGATGCCCCCAGGAGGGAGAACGACATCGAAACGTCGTCATCGTCCGATCCGGTAGACCCAGATCTAGGGTATCCCCCGGAACCCCCTGATCAGGTTGACATGATCTGCAACGACGATGCCTCGAGAAGGAAATGACGTCAGAGACGCCGCCATCGCCCGCCAAGACCACAGTCAGTTGCGATTTTCACCGGAAGCCGTGTCATCCTGATCTCGGGGCCAGTTCTTTTGGGCAATTCTCCGGGAATTGACCCCCTCCCCAGCTTCTCCCAGAATTGCCACTCTATATTTTCTTACAATTCCTAGCTAACTAGATCTTAACTAGTTAGGAATTGTAAAAAAAGATGAAGTGACAATTCTGGAAGAAGCTGGGGAGGGGGTCAATTCTCGGAGAATTGCCCAAAAGAACTGACCCTCGTGGCTGGCTAGAACCACGTGGAGTCTCGCCATGAAGACGTATGCCGCTGCTGGTACTCCGGCAGAGATCCTCTATACCCTCACCGGTCCCTCCACGCACCGCCAGCCGGCCAAGACCACGCCGCGGCGGATCTGGACGGGACACCAGATCCTCGGCCGCCGCGACCCATCTTCTGGCAGAGCCATCCACCGGTTCACCTAAAATGTGCGGATCGGTCCGGATGTCTGAAATCCCGCAGACCAGCACCAATCCAGGGGAGGTTAGGTGAAGTCTGGGCGTCCGCCTTGTTAGATTCCGACATCATGATCCACCCAAAAACCCATCCTCCCGCCACGTCTGCTCCAGAACCTTCCAGCTTGACCGGTCCTCCTCCTATGCGCTTTCACAAATGACTTGACCGACGCAGCAGCCCGAGAAGCCTAGTAAGGCTGATCACATTCATATTGGTGCGGCTTCTGGGAAGCCCGCTCCAGCTTTAAAGCTAGTCAGGTTCCTCCTCGGTAAACCCTACCCGCACAATCCTCTCTCACACACATTCACCGGCTGTTGCATGCCCGACCACGATGGGCAAGAAGGACGTCGAGAAGA
>NC_041389.1:146874629-147010563 GCF_002162155.2 Triticum dicoccoides | reverse complement strand
GGTTGGTGTCAGGTTCGCATGGGCCATCCAACTGCCTAAATATCGTCCATATTTGTGTGAATTATGTCCGTATTTGTGTTCTATCCATTTCAAATGAGGGCAATTTAGGTGACGGGCACGCCCTGATGTGTCCGTGGATATTCGATGCCGTTCATTTGGTGATCCCCGTTGGAGTTGCCCTTGCACTTCGGATCTGGTGCATCGGATCGTCAGTTTTGTAGGCTAGCCATTACGTCCATAGAGATTGTTTTGTGTACTATACTAGCTAGGCAGTAGCCTTGTGTGTATTAGGTCTCTGTACTGGCGACGGCCAACTAATTCCGTTGGTCGGAGCACTGGAGCTGGTAAGGTAGCTAGAGGTTCGCTGTTACCCATTAGCTGGAACGGCGCGCGTGTGCACCCAACCGAGGTCCGCCACGCAAATCGTCACCGGTTCGGTAGTCGATGACAATCGGACGGCTAGCCGAGCTGCGATATCTACTTGGGACCTCACCGCACTGGCCGAGATGAATGCCGGCGGGCGCACGCTGTGGCCGGGCTTTAAGCCTTTAATAAGCGCACACGGACACAGCCTTTGCCACACACCCATAAGCTGAGCTCCCATTATTCTCACCTGCCGATCGCTATCCATCGCTCTCTCGCCTCGCGACCATCACTCGCGTCATCCTACGTGCGCTAGAGCTAGCTCGATGGCCAGACCAGCGCCGTCGCCGCTGCTCCTGTTGGTCGTGCTGGCCGGCGCGCTGGCCGGCGGAGGCGAGGCGGCGCTGCTGAAGGCGCACTTCTATAGGCCCAGCTGCCCCGCGGCGGAGGCGGTGGTGCGCGACATCGTGCTGGCCCGCGTCGCCGCCGACCCCGCCGCGCTGCCCGCGAGGCTGCTCCGCCTCTTCTTCCACGACTGTTTCGTCAGGGTACGTACGTACGCCACAACCGGTAGCGTTCGCGCATGGTTGACGGACGCCGTGCTGATTCGTGTACGTAGGGGTGCGACGCGTCGCTGCTGATCGACTCGACGGCGGGCAACACCGCGGAGAAGGACGCCGGGCCGAACGGGTCGCTGGGCGGCTTCGACATCATCGACACCGCCAAGGCCGTGCTGGAGGCCGTCTGCCCCGGCGTCGTCTCCTGCGCCGACATCGTCGCGCTCGCTGCAAGGGACGCCATCTCCTTCCAGGTCGGCCAGTCGATCGTGCTTGCACCAGTCAATTAAAGTAGTACTAATACAATGTATGCATGCATGTACGGCTGATTAACAAAATGGAATATGCAAGAGTTGACGCGCGTGCGCGTGTAAGACAATAAGTTTTGGAAACCAGCACAACCCTTTAGGGGTGACTTATCTCATTATATATAATGGTTGTGTTACAATACGTACATAGGTACAGAAGTTATACATAGTCTAACACCCTCCCTCAATCTTAGTCACTTTCTAAAGAACTGAGAAGGGTAAGATTGCGCCTACAAGCCTCAAACTGTGGCAGTGGTAAAGGCTTAGTGAAGATGTCTGCAAGTTGATCCTTAGACGAGATAAACTTGATCTGGAGTTGCTTCTGTGATACACGTTCCCGTACAAAGTGATAGTCAACTTCAATGTGTTTCGTTCGGGCATGAAATACTGAATTTGCAGAAAGGTATGTAGCACCGATGTTATCACACCAAAGAATAGGAGGCTGTGGTTGAGACAAACCCAACTCCTGAAGCAAAGACTGCACCCAAATAATCTCTGCAGTAGCATTAGCCACAGCCTTGTACTCAGCTTCAGTACTGCTACGTGACACAGTAGCCTGTTTCCGAGCACTCCAGGCGATCAAATTAGAGCCAAAGAATACTGCATAACCCCCCGTGGATCGCCTGTCATCTGGGCTACCAGCCCAATCTGCATCAGAGAAGGCCGAAAGGACCCGAGAGGAAGTCGGCCGAATATGCATACCAAAAGTCAGAGTGAACTGAACATAACGAAGAATGCGTTTAACAGCAGCCCAATGAGTATCTCTGGAAGCCTGAAGATACTGACAAACCCTGTTAACAGCATAAGAGATATCTGGTCTCGTGATCGTCAAGTACTGAAGTCCACCAACAATGCTTCTGTACTCTGTGGCATCCGCAGGAGACAAAAGCTCACCATCAACAACTGTTACTTGTCGGTAGACGACATGGGTGTGATGGTCGGTTTGCACTTCAGCATGCCGGCTTTTTGTAACAACTCCAAGGAGTACTTCTTCTGCGTAAGGACAAGACCAGTAGCACGAGAAGTGACCTCAACTCCAAGAAAGTAGTGAAGCTTCCCAAGATCTTTGACCGCAAAATCAGCACCAAGAGAGCAGACAAGAGCATCAGCAGCATACTGAGAAGAGCTGACAAGGATAATATCATCGACATATACCAAAAGATACATAGTGACTTCTGGCTTCTGTAGAAGAAATAATGAAGTGTCAGCAGTGGACGGCACAAACCCATGAGCACGAAGGGCAGAGGCAAGGCGGGCATGCCAGGCACGAGGAGCTTGCTTCAAACCATATAGTGCTTTGGAAAGACGACAGATATAGTCAGGACGATCAGGATCAGAGAAACCAGGCGGCTGTTTCATATAAACCTCTTCCTCCAAAAATCCATGTAGAAAGGCATTCTGCACATCAAGTTGACGAAGTGACCAACCACGAGAAACAGCAATGGAGAGAAGAAGCCGAATAGTGGTAGGCTTGACGACAGGACTGAAGGTGTCCTCATAGTCAAGACCATGACGCTGCCGAAAACCGCGAGCAACAAGTCGCGCTTTGTAACGCTCAATAGATTCATCCGAATGCTTCTTCACTTTGAATACCCATTTTGAGTCAATAACATTTACCCGTGGTGGTGGAGGAACGAGAGTCCATGTCTTGTTACGAAGAAGAGCATGAAACTCCTGCTCCATAGCCTCTCGCCAATGTGGAATGCGCAGGGCAGCCTGATATGAGCGAGGCTCAGAAGATGGATCCGCAACAGCAGCAGCCAAACAAGCAGCCAACCAAGCAACCGTACCATCCGTACGTTCCTTAGGTTTGAAAATGTCACTGCGACTGCGTGTATGTGGTCGAGACACAGGAACCACCGAGGTCGACGGAGCAGCCTGCAACGGGCTCGAGGACGGCGACGTTGATGAGTCAGCCGGTGACGAGGAGCCAGGCACGGTAGCCTCGGACTCAGTCGGCGAAGAAGGCCAGCCCACCGGCGAAACCGGCAGAGCAGACGAAGCAGCTGGCGACTCCGGCATCCCAGACCGGGCCGATGGCGAGCTCGGCATAGTGGGCCGTGGCGCGGCCGGTGTCGCGGGCCGATCCGCTGATGAAGGCGACGTGAGGACCCGAGCCACGGGCGAAGACGGCGTGACGGGCCGAGCCACGGGCGACTCGGCGGCCGCTGGTGAAAAAGGCCGAGCCGCTGGGGACTCGGCGATCACTGGCGTAGCAGACCGAGCAGTGGAGATGCTCGGCGCGACGGGCTCGTCGGGTGACCATGCATGGGCACGCGAATCGATGCCATGCAACATAGGGCGATCGACGTGCCCACCAGAAGACGACGATGATGATGGTGAATCCTCCAACAGCTCCAAACGAGCTCCACGTCCGGTTCCTGCACCATGGTTAGGTAACAGCAAAGGAGAGTATGCAACATCATCAAATTGGTCAGAAGCAACAGAGGATGAATGCAGGGATGGTGGTTCGACAGTGGAAACAGGAAGGTTGGCAAAGGGAAAAACATGCTCATCAAACACGACGTCCCGAGATATATAGACACGATTAGTGGGAACATGAAGACATTTGTAACCTTTATGAAGAGAGCTATAGCCAAGGAAAACACACTTCTTAGAACGAAACTCAAGCTTGCGCTTGTTATATGGACGAAGATGCGGCCAGCAAGCACACCCAAATACATTGAGAAAGGTATAATCAGGTTGTTCATTAAGGAGAACCTCAATGGGAGTCTTCATGTTTAAAACACGAGTAGGAGTACGGTTGATGAGAAAGCATGCAGTGGTGAAAGCATCACTCCAAAACCGAAACGGAACAGATGCATGGGCCAAAAGAGTAAGACCAGCTTCAACAATATGACGATGCTTACGTTCGACTGAACCATTCTGCTGATGTGTATGTGGACATGCTAAACGATGAGCTATCCCAAGCGACTGAAAGAAGGAGTTGAGGTTGCGATACTTGCCCCCCCAGTCCGACTGGACATTAACAATTTTGTGCTTGAGAAGACGTTCGACATGTTTTTGAAACTGAACAAAAATATCAAACACATCAGATTTGCGTTTAATAAGGTAAAGCCAGGTAAAGCGACTATAAGCATCAACGAAACTGATATAGTAATGATGACCACTGACAGAAGTCTGAGCAGGACCCCATACATCTGAAAACACAAGTTCTAACGGATGTTTCACCTCACGACTGGACTCCGAAAAAGGAAGTTGATGACTCTTCCCCTGCTGACAAGCATCACACACTGCTACATCTTTATTACTAGACAAACTAGGAAGCTCATGACGACGCAAAATATGACGGACAATAGGTGTGGCCGGGTGACCAAGACGAGCATGCCACTGTGACGGAGAGACCCGAACTCCACTGAAAACGCGAGCGACGCCAGGATGCTCCAGACGGTAGAGGCCCTGGCACAACCGCCCACTAAGAAGAATGTCCCTCGTGCCCCGATCCTTAATAAAAAGATCAAAAGGGTGAAATTCACAAAGCACATTATTATCACGTGTGAGTTTAAGAACTGAAAGAAGATTGCGGGTCACAGATGGAACGCGAAGAACATTGCGAAGCCGAAGACTCCTATTGGCATGTCTAGTGAGAAGAGATGCTTGACCAATATGAGAGATGTGCATACCTGCTCCATTGGCGGTGTGGATCTTGTCGGAGCCATGATAGGGTTCACGAGTGTGAAGCTTCCCCATCTCGCTGGTCAGATGCTTTGTCGCCCCAGAGTCCATGTACCAGTGTGGATCGATGGAGTAGGACTGAGTGTGTCCCTGGTGCTTCTGCGGCGCGGGACGATCAGCCATGGCGACCTGACGGGCATTGTTGCGTGTATCTTTGCCGTCATTGCCAAGACCAAGGAAGCTTTGCTGGAAGCGCTTATGACACTTGGAGGCCCAGTGCCCATCGCGGCCACAAAGCTGACACACACGTGGACCGCCAGCCCCCGGTAAGGTCGCAGTAGGTGGGGGGGCCGAGGCGGGCGACGGTGGCAGCCCCAAGGGAGACCGGGGTGATGAAGAAGAGCGGCCACCCTTGGTGGCGACGTTGGCCGAGAGAGAGCCAGTGCCCCTGGTGCGGCGAGTCTCGACCCGTTGCTCAGTGAGAAGAAGCCGAGAGAAAACCTCGTGTGCCAACATGGGTGTCGAGTTACCCCGCTCGTTGATGATCTCGACTAAGGCATCATACTCCTCATCAAGACCATTGACAATAAACGAGTTGAACTCGGAGTCGGTGAGGGGCTGTCCAATGGAGGCCAATGTGTCGGCAAGGCCCTTGACCTTGTTGTAGAACTCAGTGGCCGTGGAGTCAAGCTTCTGACACTCTCCAAGCTGACGACGGAGTGCAGAGACACGAGCCTGGGACTGCGCTGCAAAGGTGCGCTCAAGGATGGTCCAGGCCTCATGAGACGTCTTCGCGAAGACAACAATGCCGGCAACTGCCGGCGAGAGCGACCCCTGGATGGAGGAGAGGTTCGCCTGGTCCTGCCCCGTCCAGACGCGATGGGCCGGATTGTAGACCGGACCGTGCACGCTGTCTACCAGCGCGGGTGGGCAGGGAAGCGATCCGTCGACGTAGCCTAGCAGGTAGTGACTCCCCAAGAGCGGGAGAACCTGCGCACGCCAGAAGATGTAGTTGTCTGCGGAGAGCTTGATGGTGATGAGATGACCGAGGTGAAACGGCGGCGGCGAAGACGATCCCATCGAGGAGGCTACCTGGGGTGCAAACACCATGGAGGCAGCCGGAGGCACCGAAGCCGATGCGGGAGGAGGCGGGACCGCAGCCAGGGCGGGCGCCGCAAAGCTCGCGGCCGGTGCGGACGCCACAAGGCCCGCGGCCGGGGCGGACGCCGCCAACCCCGCCAGCGGGGCGGTGTGATCCGCTCGCGGCAGGAGCGGCGGGACGACGCCTGCGGAATCCGCAGCGAACGGCGACGCCGCGGTGTGGACCACGAGGTCACACCCGAGCGAGGGCGCGGGCGGCGTGGAGAAGACGGAGCCGATGCTCCTTGTCCCGATCGGAGCCGATGCTCCTTGTCCCGATCGAAGCCGGAACGGAGACGACATCGAGCGGGAGGTTGAGCAGAGCCGCAAGAGAGGCCGGGAGGAAGCCCGCAGCAGTGGAACCGGTGGTGGCGGCGCTCGACATGGCGGCGGCGCGATCGGTGGCGCGGCGGCGGCGGTGAAGGCGGCGGCGGCTGCGGCGGCGGTGCGGGTATTAGGGTTTAGAAGCGGAAGCGATCGTAACCTAGCGTGATACCATGTAAGACAATAAGTTTTGGGAACCAGCACAACCCTCTAGGGATGACCTATCTCATTATATATAATGGTTGTGTTACAATACGTACATAGATACAGAAGTTATACATAGTCTAACAGCGCTGCATGCATATGCAGTTCGGTCGTGACCTGTGGGACGTGCAGCTCGGGCGGCGCGACGGCGTGGTGTCGAGCGCGTCGGAGGCGCTGTCCAACATACCCTCGCCGTCGGATAACTTCCCACCCTCGAGGCCAAATTCGCCAGCAAGGGCCTCGACGTCAAGGACCTCGTCATTCTCTCGGGTACGTACATATCAAGTCGACATCGTTAAGTTTATCTTTGCGCGGAGCATCATTAAGTTTAACAAGAGTATATGCTTATATTTTGTACAGTTTTGATAAGTCTCAGTCGACTGAGACTTCGTTATGTCTCAGTTGATGTTATTTTTCTTTGATTTTGCATGAAGATTATAAAAGAAAAAAAATCAGTTTTTCTTTTTTCTTACATACTACATCACTTGACTGGGACTTGGTTAAGTCTTAGTCGACCGAGACCTAGCCACACCCTATTTTGTAAGGGGTAGTACAATCATATACATACGGCCTGGTCGATAACTGTCCACACAGAATCTCTTCATCGATACTACTCCCTCCGTCCGAAAAGACACATATTTTAGGACGGAGGAAGCAGTACAATTTTAGTACTTTCTCCGTCCCAAAATAAATAAAGTTGTACTAAACTAAAGACATTTATTTTTACTGACGGAGCAGCTTTGACTAGTTTTTGAAGAAATTCTTTTGAGGAGGGCTGGGATATATTTTGCCCCTTAAAATCGGTCCCCCCCCACCCCCTTTTTTCTTCTTATTTTTGGGCGGAGGGAAAACTACTCATTTACATTATCAACTGACATGTACGTAAGTGTTATTAAATTCATTTCAAAATGACAAGCCATCTATATCACAGTTTTTTTTGAAACTTATATCACAGTTTTTTTTAAAGACAATTGGTCGTTAGCTAAACCAAAAGAAAACTAGTGAATGTACTAATGATCACATGCGCCAAAAAATGGAGCCGTGTGCGCCGCACTGTCAGTATCTAAGACCGTTCTCTTTTATTATTATTAGACGAAAGAAACATAGTATTTTCCCCTAAAAAAAGAAACATAGTATTCGAGCGTTGTCAGAATCTAAGATCGTTCTCTTCTGTTATTATATGAGACGAAAGAGTATTCGAGCGAACGACGTGTTTAGTTACGCTCCGATGTCACATCTGAGGACACTGTTTCTGCGAAAAAAGGGGAAAAACAAGAGAGAGAGAAGGCCACACCGCACAGTCGCTACACCGGGGCGACGGTGACCTCCCGCTGATGGGCACGAGAGAGTGGCCACAGTGCACAGTGGCTACACCGGGGCGACGGCGACTGGCCGGCCGGCCGGTAGCCATTGCATGGACATGCATGAGTGACGATGCACCGATGGGTCGACGGCGGACCGGCGGGCACGGGTCCGCCTGTTTGTTGGCGAGTGCGCGCCCGCGTGGCGAGCATGCACGCCGCAATAGACGGTGCACATGCACGCATGTCGGTGGACGTTGGCCAGAGACCAGAGCCAAGTGTAGGTAAGTGGCTAGCGATCGAAAGGGACGGAGCAACCACCGGGTAAGTAGCCATTGCGTGCGTCCATGCATGTGACGACCGTGCCGGTCGATGCATGGTCGAGTCCGCCGGCCATTCATGGCCGCCCGTTGCCGATAAGCTAGGTAGCCAAAAGAAACGCAGCCCAAGGATAGCTGCCATACGGCCCTTTCGAGCTAAAAAATAAGACTAGTTACTAGTAATGTACTCCTATATACCCTTTTTAAAGGAGAAGGCTATCGCCTGACTTTAGATAAAACTAAGTAGGACAAAGCAAGTCATACAAGGTAATATGAACAGCTAACATACCTAGGATTAATTATATCAATGCACTTCCAAAAATCCTAAAAATAGGTTATATCATTCATCAATAATTAACAAACAGCTGACTTCTGGAAGAAGCCTATTTTGAGCCTTACTAAGAAATCTAAAAGGAAACAACAACAACAACAATATGCTTGCATGGCAATAATGCTCATGGTTGTCAGAAAATCCGTTTGTCATGGCCAAGTCAAAAGCAAACTCGATCTAAGTTTTGCCCTTTCCACTAAAAGGCCAGCACTGAGTTGTAATCCATGCATGCATGTGCCCTGCTCAATCAGGCAGCAAAACTAAGTGGGCAGTGTCTCATCGAGGAATTATCACTTGATCTATCTAGTACTACCACGTACTCCCTCTGTTTCTAAATATTTGTCTTTCTAGAGATTTCAATAAGTGACTACATACAAAGCAAAATGAGTGAATCTACACTCTAAAATATGTCTACATACATCCGTATGTTGAGTACATTTAAAATGCCTAGAAAGACAATTATTTCGGAACGGAGGGAGTACCATCTACCAAAGGAGGCGAGATGCATGTCATGCATGCGCGTGAATTAATGCAGCTGGCACAGCTACATGTGATGCACTTGACAGTACTTCTAGTTAGTGCATGCCTTAGTGGTGGTTACCATTAACTACCAACTACCAGCACTCCTAACCAACACCATATCAAATCCAAGCAGCTGTGGCGCAAGAGATTGGATTCTATTTGGCCATTGATATCTATCATTGGTTAAGGGCTTCATCTATGGCGTACAGTTCAGTGAAGTGTAGTCCCAACAAGAGTACACTGCTCCTAATTGATGTAGCGACGTAGTAGTCCCAATTGTGAAATGCCACAAAGTGAGCTGTTTGGACCATATAATAGATTGCACCACCTGAACAGCATGTGCTAGCTAGCGCACAATGGAAAAGAGTGGACCCATGCAAATACTACTTGAGTCAAGAAAGTCCATCATTGTTCTTCTTACTTGGCTAGAGGAATTTGGTGTTTCTAGCGGTTGGTTATGTAACTGGGAAAGATCAACCGGGTTGTTGTTTTGGGGATTGGTGGAGTTGTTTCACGTAGCATTTGCCGGTTAGGAGGGAGAGAGTCTAATAGGGGGAAAGAAGCGGTTGCATGCATGACAAAATATTCTCAAACCTCCCCATGAACAAGAGTTATATTCACTTTCATTGTGAATTTTTGGATGACTCGGTTATTTTCATTGTTTGTCAGACTTTTGGTGTTTGGCTGTGTGCATCTCCGTTGTGCAGAGGCCGGGTGTTACTCGTCATGTTTTGTATCTGCTCGATGCTACATTTGAGTTAATAAAAGCACCCTTTATCGAAAAAATTGTGAAGTTTTGGATGATTGATAGATATCTTTTGAATCAAAAATCATTTTTGATTATTTTATATATTTGAATTCGTAGCGAGAAGATCTTCACAACAAGATCAACCACGTATAGATTTGAACTAGTTTTAATCTTACTATTTCAATCGTACTTAAAATCAATTTCACAAATTTTATTGTTTCACTTGTATTCAAAACAAGTTATAATAAAATTATTGGTTCAAAAGTTTGAAACAAATCAATCAATGTGTGAAATGCACACGAAGAACTGACATCACTTATACTGTACATATCACTTAATCTTTTTTAAATAATCAAATATTATCTCTCAGAAGGGTTCATATCAGTTTCACATATTTGAACTTGAGTGAAATCATTTTTTTTAAATGAACAAAATTCATTTTTGTAATTAGTGAAATCAGTTTATTGAAAAGAGTGGAATATTTTTTTTGAAGACTGAAATCTGCTCTTTTTGAATGAGTCAAATTTGGTGTTTGAAATGAGTGAAATTAGTTATTTCAATTAAATTAATTTGCTTTTTAGGTTAGTGGAAGTGGGTTTTAATGTGTGAATCTGTTTTTTAGATGAGTGAAACTATTTTTTTTTCAAATGAATGAAATCAATTTTTTTCACTCATTTCAAAAATTGATTCTGGTATTCCAAATTATTTCATTATTTTAAAACTCTAATTTCACTTATTCAAGAACTCCAATTTCACTTATTTTTAGAACCCACCCATTTCAATGACTGAATCCACTTATTTCAAACTCTGATTTCTGTCAATTCAGAAAAATAATTCACTCAGTTCAAAAAACATGTTTCACTCATTTCAAAAAACTGGTTTCACTCATTTAAAGAAAATAAGTCCACACATTTCACTCATTTGAGAAAAACAGATTTCAATCATTTCAAATTAAATTAATTCTCACAATCATCGGCACGACACACTAAAATAAGCAGAGTCACACATTGAAATAGATTGAGTGAAATAAGTGTATTAAACCTTCGAAATTTAAACATGTTTAAAATATATCCAAGATGGGTCTTGTTGAAAAGGTTTTGACGCTACAAGTTCAAGTATATAATTTATTTATAATATCCAAGGAGGAATAAAAGAGATGGTTTGTTGTGTGAGAGAGAAGAGAGTGGGCTGTCATATTCATGCCATGCATGCATGTGAGGAGAGAGATCGAAGAAGAGATGAGGTGTGTGTGGGGCCTACGTAGATTTGATATAATCATTTGATACAGATGAGTGGGCTGGAATACATGCATATACTAAAGGGGTGCATGAATATCAAAGTGGATGGTTGGTTGATTTTTCACCATTTCGTAGCCCCGCCGTTAAAAACCTCTTTACGTTGGCTAGAGTCAAACTACGACAATTCGATGAACCAATTGTACTGCACACTTGTGAGTGTAAAGAATACACGAATAACACTATATAGAACACCTCCTCGCAAAAAAAAATGTAATCACCTAAAAAGTGTATGTACTGAATATAGTAAAATTTTACTCGAAAGTGTTCTTCAGCAGTAAAATGCAAGAAAATATTAAGAAAATTTAAAAAATAAAATTAAAAAAATCTGATTTTTTGCGACAAACTTTGTAGAATGTTTCACTTGCATCCAAAGTTTCATGGTGGAATGACATTCATGGAAGTCCAGACACAAAAAAAGAGATGTTCTCCAAAATATTTTCAAAAAACATTTTTAGACCATTGATTTTGTTTTATTTTAAGTAGGATTGCTTTTCTGTCATGAAACTTTCCACACAGCTGAAACACTCAACAATGTTTGTCACAACAAAAAAAAAATCAGATTTTTTGGATTTTGTTTACAATTTTTTGTTTACATTTCACTGTTCACGGAGAAACTGCATGTCTAATTTTTAGTGGCAAAACTCTTTAATTAACTCCTATATATGTTGCCATGCATGCAGGCGCGCACACCATCGGCGTCGGCCACTGCAACCTCTTCGGCAGCCGCCTCTTCAGCTCCACCACCACCGGTGTTGCCCCCGCCACCGACCCGACCCTCAACGCCGCCTACGCCACTCAGCTGCGCGCCGCGTGTGGGTCGCCCTCCAACAACGTCACCGCCGTGCCTATGGACCCCGGCAGCCCTGCCCGGTTCGACTCCCACTACTACGTCAACCTCAAGCTCGGCCGTGGCCTGTTCCGCTCCGACGCCGCACTGCTGCCGACCGCCGCGCCGCCGGCATGATCCACGCGCTGACCAAGGAAGGCTACTTCCTGCAGGAGTTCAAGAACGCCGTGCGCAAGATGGGCCGCGTCGGCGTGCTCACCGGCGGGCAAGGAGAGATCAGGAGAAACTGCAGGGCCGTCAACTCATGAACTGATTCATTGGTACATAACTACATATACGCTGTGATGTTGGTGGTAATTAGTTATGATTAGTTTGTTTGTGTTTATATCCTTGGTGTTGACATGAGGGGAGCCGTAATGAATGATCAGGCCGGCATCCTCAAAAAAAAAAAAAGAATAATCAGGCCGGCTATTGTCGAACACGAAGACTAGGCCGGCTATGGATTATTGGGTTGCATAATTTATTTATTTTTGTGGTTTCGAGTTGCATAATTTGTGGATGAGTTGAAAAGAGAAATGAGATTTTCCTTGGGTGGTTACGTATTTCAAGTAAATAAAGATATCATTTTCTGGCATTCATTTTTTCCAGATCTTATATTGTATCTAATGAACGCTCCGGCCATTCGATTGTTTTCCACAAAGGATGCATTTTTTTCAGAGGAAAACTTCCAATTTATTCTTTAATTGTTAAAGTAGTATAAAGAACATCAAAAGTAACAAAAATTATATTCAGGCCACCGAGCAACAATTACAAGCATTGGAGCGAACCAAAGATGCACTACCGTCATCGCCCCTCCCTCATCGGAGTTGAACAAACCTTGTTATAGTAGATTGTTGGGAAATCGTCGTACTAAGACCTCGTAGGACCAGCACACCGGAACAACAATTGTCTCCGATGATGAGAAGGGTAGATTGGAAGCATCCAACATGTAGACACATGAATGCACATGAACTAAGACAAGATCCAAGTGGATCCAACGAGGACAACCACTAACCGAACCCCGCGAGATCCGTCAGAGACACAACTTCACACGTCTTCCGACAATGCTAGACGCATCGCCGGGATAAGAGCTAGGCTAGAAGAACCTTATTCCACCTTCAGGGAACATACCGCCTTGTCTTCCAAAGTAGGACACAAACTGTAACTAAACTCGGGAAAAACACCTACACACGGAGATCTCCCACCGACAAAGGCCGGGACCCATCACACCTCCATGGCCCTAAAGAAACGGCAGGCGAAGGACGATCATCGGCGGCGCTGATGGGAGGCAGGGAACCCTAGTGCCTGCTGATGGTTTGCAAGACACGCAAGGTAGTGTACCACTTTCTATGTAAGCATCCCAAATAGTTATCATCTCAACGAAGAGCGGAAGAGAGTATTTGTGAGTAACATTTTTGTCACACACAAGTTGTCCCAGCTCTTACTGTTGGAAATATTGTATTATTGTATCTTCATGTTTATAATTAAGAGTTTATATTCTATGTTATAACTGCTATCATCATGGAATGTGCGATTCAGTGAAAAAATCATAAGCATGTGTGAAATAATAAACGGTAAAATATGATTCATAATCTCACCTCTAAGACTAGGGTCAAGTGTTGTTGGTGATCATGTTTTCCGGATCTTAGGACATCGTTAAGTTTAACTATAGTCCAAAAACAACTTTGAGAATATAACTTTAGATGAACAATCGTATTAAATCGACTCAAACTTATTAGCTATACTTGAACGAGAGACCATCTAGATTATAGGTTACTAAAAGAGGCATGCCTCTTTTATCAGTAATAATCTATAAATATTCGTAAAAATTAACAAAAAATTTATAAGAAATGTGTTATAAATTCCTCACCAACAATCTTTATAGTTTATCAAACCGAGCTATGGTGAATTTACTTCTACATTGCAGACTTTTGCTTTATATGCATGACATTCCAAACCATTTTTCAGATTTTTTTCCGTTAACTATGCTATGTTGATTGACCATTCATAAATTATTTTCATAGCCCGACAACCGCTCATATCCATCTTGCCCCACATATTACCGCTGTTCTTTTGTTTTGATATAAAGTCGAACTTCGGGAAGAGAGGAACCACAAGCTGTTACATTTATGGTATACTAGATGACCCGTTGCGCCAATGGCGCAAGGGACGAGAGCAAGGTAAGTACTGCTAGAGTGTGTATAAAAATATTCATGCATATATTGAGTGTACGTGTGATTGTCCTTGTGTAATACATTTTTTGCTACATTCTCAGTTATTTCTCTGAAAACGCTTGGAATGTATACTGGATTCATTTCTTATAGACATGCACCATATTGTTGCTCTTAGAACACATCATGTTAGCTCCTGAGCGAAAGATGGACGGCAAAAGGCAGGGCATGCCTTTTCCTCATTTTTATGTGTTGTAATCAGCACATTTGGTGTTCTTGTTGAGCAATTGATGCTTTAAATAGTGAAAAGGGCGAGGGCAAACTAAGCATTCAAACCATGTACGTTAGAATATTTAGATACCGATTAGATCATGAGAAAATAGGTATTTAGGTATGGAGTTGATACATAGTGTTATAAGAAAGACATGGGATCAATTTACATAGCTTATTTACATTGTGTTTATCCAGCAATCTACATAGGTAGAAATGCATCATATAGAGTAGTGATGAATATTAGGCATTTAACTCGTGATGAGTAGTGATGAATATTAGGTAGATTGATCGCTGCACGTGCCATCGGTATTGAAAATGACTTACATAGCATGGCCCGTTGCGCCTCTGACACAAAAAGCGAGAGCAAATCAAGGATTTAAATCATGCAAATAAGATTTGTTGTAAACTATAAATACTTTTTTTAAGCATAAAAAAATAGATACTTAGTAGCATGTTCATACATAGTGATATATATATATATATATATATATATATATATATATATATATATATATATATATATATATTACAGTATATGGTAGCATGATAGCCCAATTCAAACCTAGAACCAAATGCAAATACTTGCTTACCGTAAAAATTTAATGGATTAAACCATTGGTAGGTTCAAATAGAGATCTAAGTAGCTATACACATGAACGACACGATCAAATGTACTAAAGACATTGTAACATAGATAACCATTGCGTCAAATGGCACAAAAAATGATCCAAACCAAGAGTTATCTGCACAAAAAAATAGTATGACACGTCTAAGTCATACTCCATATTATATCTCAGAGTTATATGTTATTTACAAATCCAGTAAAAAATTCATAAATCTTGAAATTTCATATCACCGGCTTACAGTTCAAACCCAAAGGTGGGCATATTTGAATTCAAATCTGCAAAAGGGCAGTCAAATACTCCCGAAAACTCTTGGACATTTTCACATATAGTTATATTATATAAGTAGTAGCATCTGTCAAAAAATTTCAAGATATTTTTTGAGCACTGAAATTAATCCTGAGAATATTATGAGGGAGTAGAGGAGGAAGAGATATTCCAGCCATTTTCATTTATTTTATTTATTTATTTTTCTTTCAACCTCTTCCATTCCTACAGACCAATGGGTCCCTCCTATAAATCCACCAGTCAGGCTGGCAGTGCCAGCTCGCGGGGCACGCGCCCGCAACTCCCTACCCCTTCACATTTTAGTCCTATACTCCACTCCACTACCTGCCTCCTCAATCCATTTCCTCTTCCTGCTAGATCCCCTTAGGCCTCATTTGGTTGTTGGGGAGAAAAAATCCAGGGAAATAGGCCCCTAGGAGAGATCTTCCTGTGCATACGAAATCCTCCCACCACGGAGGGAAATGTTCCCACTACCCCATGTGCCCAAATGGCAACAAGGGTGGGAAGGAAACCCCTCAAATACAGCATACAGATATAACACAACAGATCAAAGATGGTAAAGAAAAGATCAAAGATAAAAATTTCACAAATAATTTTTCAAAAACAATAGACGCATACAAAAAACTTCAGAATTCATGTAAACTATAATTTCATCAAAAAAAATACAACTGATATCCATCACTTCACCAAGGTTCAAATATCCATCGCTTTGCATTTCATTGCAATCAAGCGTTGACCTAAACCGTTTTTCGTGTGCCAACATAAAAGCAATCAATACAATTGGCATTGATGCACCATTATTTAAGTTTGTTCACTACAGAAGGTTCTGAATTATCACATGTCCAAGGCATACACACTTTCGAATAGGATTGAGTTGCAAGGTGAAAATCACTAGTCCTATTCAGGTCTTTTCGCCACTCCGCATCGACATCAAGTACCACAACTCGATGTTCGTTGAACTACAAAAAAAAGTAAGAAAGTTAGCACCATGTATCCAACTGAGAATTGTAACAATTACATGAACACATGATGACTATAGCTTAGATTTTTAATAACAATCAGCAGAACTTGTTGAGAAAAAAGATAAGAGCCAAAATACTAACTTCTGTTTCAGGTTAGTGTCGTACATTTCAGTAATAATTACTAAATAACTTAAGACGGGAGAATGGAAGATGATAAGCAATATATCTTTATTGTGAAGCTTCCCGCCAATATATAATTCCAAAATTAGTAAAAATGGGGACAAAAAATGTATAATGGGAAAAGTAAGGACAAAACAAACATGGATTTTTTAGTGCGGAGAAGTAAAGGCCTCTATCTATAAAAGGACGTAAAGCAGCCAAACAAACAATTGACAAACAATGTATTCTCCAGCAGTGTCGTAAGTGTAAATGAATGCATAGCAGAACTTCTGCAACAAATATAAAAAAATGTTATTGTTCTTCAGAAGAAGACCCTATCCAACAGTAAGCATCACTTCTAAAAATAGTGTACTAAGGAAGATTCAAACCTGGAGCTAGCACAAGCACGATGTAAGTACCAAATTACTAATAGATATATGGCACGTGCCCACACTCCACTGCTGTTACAAGTTACTTCCCTGATGAGTGAATCTGTAACTAGCTAGTTGATACTTGGCAGTACTTTCTCTTGCTTAAGCAAGACCCTGCAGTTATTTGCAAGAAAGGAAAATTAACATCGGTGTAAAACTTTTGCTGTTACTAATTGGCACTTGGCAAGCTGGCAGTACTATATCCATGCGTTGTGTTTCTTGCTTAATCAAGGTCTATGAGTCAATGCCGTCTAACTAGACAGCCAGAAGGAATAATATCACCAACCAGGCAACCACATCTCTTGCTGACTAGTCAATCAATTTATACCAACAGATAAATTTAAGCTTCTTCACATCACATCTTATGATTGTGTGACAAACTAAGAAGGCATCCAGGGATGACTTTCACATACCTTTCTTCATTAGGTGAAATCTTTTCAATGACCAAAGAACCAAAAGGCACTTAGCCACTGAACACAACGCCGCCGCCACCGCCTAGCGTTTTCGGATAAAGCAAATCATTTGCTAATGCCAGAGGCTCAGAGCACCTGCATTTGGCACACAATCGAATACTTGTCAGTTCAGGACACAAAAGTTTGCGTGAAAATGCACGAAAACACAGACTGTAGGAAAGGCAACACACATCTGCACCACGGAAACACAAAAACAACACCTAGCCAGCCTCTGGAATAAGAAAACGCAAGACGTGTGTTAGTGTTGTGATGAATATATGATCCGAGAAAAATATGAGCCAACATGTACCGGAATGCAAATTATAGGCAATTATATACGGATCATTATATGAATTTAATCTTTCTAAAATGCTACTAGTTGCGGAGCTCTTTGTGTGCATGTAAGTGAAATGCATGATTATAGTGTATTAATTATGATACAACCATGCATTATGATACTATCTGATAATTGTCCATACCATCATGCTCCTAATGAATTGATCTTACACTAGGTCTCCAATATTTTTGCCTACTAGTCTATTAACTGTGATTTGATTAGATGTCAACTGCTGCTGAACCGATCAACGGTTGCTCCAATCATCTCTGAAATAAGTACACTCTGACATTGGCACCGCTTGTGCATTGGTGCCCTTGTATGAATTAGTTGCCTTGATTAGTATAGTAATTTACTCCGACTTACGATTTTTCCCCTTTCAGAAAGGAACAACACAGGAATAAATGAGATGGATTCTTACTAACCAATGAAGTAAATTTTGTCTACGCCATGTGAAATTATTTAGAAGAGAAGGCTCGGGTTCTTGGATCTGGACCAGCAAGTTCTGGCATCAGTTTCCCTAAAAAAAGTTCAGCCATCAGTGCATGGACGGTGAGTGGATGGACGGGAGAAAAAAAATGAGGTGGAAGAGGAGGGGGGCTAACCTTGGTCGAAGTAGGTGGAAATTGACCGCGGAACCGCCGCCGTTGCCGTCACCGGAGGGGACAGGAACTTCGAGGAGGAGGGGAGATCTGGGGAAGGAGGAGCGCGACGACCACAGACGTTGCGGTCGCTGGTGGACGGAGCATGGAGGCGGAGCACCGGAGGGAGGGGGCGGTCCGTCTCTCCGGTCGCTGCCGGGGAAACTCGGAGGAGGAGGACTGGATCTTGGCCGTCGCCGGCTCACCGCCTTTCGGTCGCTGCGCTCTCGGTCTCGCTCAAGCCGTGGCTTCTCTCCCCGACCCCTAGAGGCGTGGAACGTTTCCCCGGGGAAACGACGCGGGTAGGGCAGGGATGCCCCCCAACGAATCCGTCCAAACGTCGCGCTCGATTTCCCCGGCTTGATCTGGCCCGTGCTTTTACCGCCCGGGGAATAAGCGGGGTTCCCTTCGGGATCCCATGCAACCAAACGAGGCCTTACTGGTCGGGCTTGCTGGGGACGCCGCCGCTCGCCGCAGCAACTCCAGCCATAGGAACCGGCGGGATCCACCAGCCCTCGGTCCGGCTTGACGTCCACGCCCCAGGGTCCAACATGCAGGTCTGCTGGACGCCGCCGTGAATCGCCTCATTTTTCCAGTGAGTCCTTGATGCTAGGTAGTTTCCCTAATTCTGTTCAGCTCCGGCCGTCGTTCTGATGCGATTCCTGGACACCGAGCATGCAGCAAACTTATGGACCGAGGTCGCCTTCCTCTGTTCCGTTAGCCGCCGTTGCGACGCCGCCGCGGTCGTCATCCTCCCCGAGCAACTGTAGGGACCGTGACGGGCTCCGCGTCTCCTCTGGACCAAGGATTTGAAGCCACGGGTCTCTCCTACTTCCTCGACGTTGACTGCCATTGCTAACGTCCTGAATTCGCTGTCGTCCGTCCCGTGTCTTCCGGCCTCGCCACGAACAGCAAGGTGAGAAGCCACCCCTGCCTTCTCGTGCTTTCTTTTCTTTGTCAACATTGTTGTTTCTCATTCTTGCCGTCGCTGGAGATGGTTGTAGCGCTGCCTCCTGAGACCATTTTGGTCCGGACCAATATGATTAGGCCAGGAGATTGTTGTTGCTCGCTTTTGCTGCGTACTGCTGCTTGCCGCTGCTACTTCTGATGTTTGCTGTTGTTGTTTGTTGGCTGCTCGCTATTGCTCTGCTTGCTGCTGCTCGTGGGCTGCCTGTACTGGAGAGAAAAGAGAGCCTTTTGTTATAGAGAGTACTATATTATGTTTAACTCTACTGTTCATCAAACCAGCAATCAATCCATCAGTTTGCTTGTGTGCTTGTCTAGCTAGCTTGCACACACGTAGCTTTCCTGGGTGATTTAATCTACCAAGTTCAGAAATCAACATATTAGGCTAAGTCAAGTTGTGGCTGAGTACACTCTAATATTTGATTTATCAAGAAAATCACAGAAAAATGCTGACCTGCTGAATTTGTAAAATCCATAAAATAAATATAATCATTCCAGTTCTGTTTGGAGTAGTACTGCTATAGAGTTGGGATGGTTTAACTTGTACTGTAGCCATAGGAGTGAACATATTCAGTATTGCTGTTTAGAAATAAAAGATGATGTACTCTAAACAAATACATGTATTTAAATATTTAAAAGCATATTTAACTTGTACTGGTGAATAAGTGCTTTAAGCTCATCCAACTTAGTTTTGGAAATGAACAAATCCCTCAAAACATATTTTAATACATCATATTTATGCAGACATATCCAATTCAACTTTCTGGTACGCAATAGCTAAAATATAGGAATTGCTAGTACAACATCCATATATGCAGTATATCAAAAAGCATGGCTAGAGTTCTTTTGTTATTAAAATACCCCCTCTTGTGAGTTTAATAGCAGTTTAGGATAAAATCCTGGACCGCTACACCAGTCACTAAAGTTGAGCGTTGGATGGCTTCAAAGATCGAGCTGATAGTCGTTGGATGGCTTCAAAGATCGAGCTGATAGTGATAAACTGATGACGCACACAGTCAGCTCCCTCATCAGGACAAAGCTTACACGTATTCTGGGTCCATTGTGCTGATCAGAAAGGCAAAAGAAATTGAAACCCACCCTATTAGACTTCCTACATAGAAGCACTGACACTTCACACACACACACACACACACAATGTATAGGACACTTTGTAGACTCAAGACCTGTATTATAGGTGTGCTAATGCATAAAGTGGCAGGACAAATCATGCTCCTATGCACATCACAACACAGACATGCATAAACACATCACAAATTTCTGAAGAAAAGGGTCAGGGCATCACAAGGCCACATGATTTTCATAGGAAAGACTTCTGGTCATGTGCCATCTAAAAGTCTATACATGCAAGAACCTTTTCTCTCTTGATCTTGGAAACATCTACCTGCCTGGAAAGATGCTAGCATGATACAGACCAGATGCAATATTTTTTCCCTAAGAAGCTAGAGAGAGCAGTGAGCCAGTGATCCTCGCCTAGCTAGTGCGTGCACACACACACACACACATCAAGCCAACACACCATAAACACAGCAGTAGCAGCACACAAGCCACAAACACGCGTGTGGCGCAGTGCACGGGGAAGGCAGAGACACAACCAATAGAGCGAGGAGCAGACCGCCGCGCTTGCCGTCGAGCCGTTCACACTAAAAGGGATCAAAGAGTAGGACGTTTCTATTCCCAAACCTTCCCATCGTAGGGAGTAATTATCAAACAGAGAAACAAAAGGAAAAGAAAAGCAAGAAGTTCCCTTCCTCCATCCGTTTTTCATTTCCTTTCACTTATATACATCAGACCAACACACAAGCACTTTAACTATTATAAACATAATTCCCAATTCAAGAACACAGTTGAATGTTAGAGCACCACATACTACTCTTTATAAAGTAAAACCGGGCATGTCAAGTCATGATGACAGACGAAGCTCAGGAAGGATTCGATTGTGCTATTAGTCAGTAGGTAAATTACAGAGCTTGTTCATGCTAAGAACATCTGCTATTAGATTCTTATAACCACACTTCATGTTTCTATTTTTAAACTAAAATAAGTGATCTCACTGCAGTAAAAAACAGACACATATATAGCTGACAGAATTACCTCGCGAAGCTATTAGCAAGATAGTATTGAATTCATGCTCCAGCCAACTCATCCAAAAGTCCGAACTGATGGAGTGAGGTGGGCAATATATTTCAACACTCCCCCTCACGTCTAGGCTATTTTAGTCCTTAGACGTGGGATCGATGTAGGCCGCAAAATCATTTTATTTAATACTGCGTTGGTAGGGTCTTGAACTCAAGACCTCTTGGCTCTGATACCATGTAAAAGTGCATGCTCTAGCCAATGCAACCATAAGATCGGTCTGATGGGTGAACTGGTTAGGTGCATAAACTTACAACCAAAAGGTTCAGGGTTCAAAACCCAGTAAACGCAATAAATAAATGCGGCCTGCCCCCGCTTCCGCTGCCCACGTCATATAGCTCCAAAGGAGCATATACTTGAGGGGGAGTGTTGGAGTATAATGTCCGGCCCTCTCCCTCAGATCGGTCTTTTGGTTGCATTGGCTAGAGCATGCACTTCTACATGGTATCGGAGCCAAGAGGTCTTGAGTTCAAGACCCGGCTGACGCAATTAAATTGCAGCCCACTTTCGGTCCACGTTTAGGCATGAGGGAGCCACACGTGAGGGGGAGTGTTGACGTATAATGTGTTGCATAGTCTCTTCCATCAGATCGGTCTTTTGGTTGCATTGGCTAGAGCATGCACTTCTACAGATAGTAGCAAAATATTATGCTATCCTAATCATATTACCAAATTACAATTAACCGATTATAGTCTAGGTTTTAAATTTGAAAAGGGAGAACAACTCATCATGCTCTTTGATTTCTTCTTGGACCCATGTTTCCTATCACCAGACCCCTCCCCGCAGCCCGAATCCTCATTGATCTTGCAAATCTTTAAATGAAAGCATCCAAATAACCAATATGTATCTACAAAATAGAAAAATCAAAATAATAAAAGCTATCTAATTGATGGAAGGAGCTTCATCTTATAATGGAAATCACTCTATCAGGCAAACTGTGATGTTTTGGCATCCACGGTCAAAACATCAACATAAAATTCAAATATTTAGACATGACAATAAGTGAGTCATCATGTCGTAAAAAGCAGAGTTTTTCTCAATCATTCATGTGGGACAAAATACATAGTTGATATGCTTGATAATAAGTTAACAAAGATGACACCCAATGACCCAAACACTAAAGCTTTGGCTTCACCATAACAAATTAATCTTTTCCATGAACAGTCTAGCCCTCAATACATGGCATCTCATTTTACAATGGAACTCCCTTTTCCCTTCGCAAGCAGGAGTAATGTAGCAGTAGCACTTCTTTCTCGTGTACTCATGTTGGACAGAACAAATATTAGATACTGAAAAATCATGTTACACACGAAGCCAAATAAGCATTTTTGCATAAACCAAAAGGATAAACTCACCCTGGGGTAGACTGCAATCATCTGATAATTACATCAATCCTGTATAATCTATTCAAACAGATTCATCGGTCAAAATATGACAAATAGCGTCCACCATGTAGCTTTTTTAAAGGGTACTGTTCAATGTTGGGCTGCAAAGTATAAACACGTGTTACTACATTTAAATCTATGCTGCTGAAAAATAAGTGGTAAGAATTATGAAAATATATAACACCCTTTGCCATGGATTGCAAAAACTAAAAAGAAAAGGATGCCAAGTACGGACTCTTCTATATGTGCACCTTATATTTCCTAAATAAAAAAAAATAAGAGATGAACTACTAACCTAGCAAGCAGTCAAGCGAACCTGATGGTACTGATCTCTTGCCATCGAGGCCAATGCGCTTGACTTGGTGCTGCGTGCTACTGCCTTCACGCCGCAAGGCTTTCTTACTCTTGTTGTCCTCTCCCTCGGATGCCATGAACAGCAGGTACATACATCATAGAGAAAATGTAAGGAACTGAACATATGACGTGCCCTTCATCGGTTCTTAAATAAAAAACTAAAGTTCAGGTTTTCTCATTGGCTCATAAGCCTTCTCTTCAATACTTGATTCTCACAAAGAGTCTTCCTCTCCCTCCAATGAAACGGACAACAAGTGCGTACACCATAGAGGGAATGTTAGTGACTGAACATATGACATGGTCTTCAGCAATTCTTAAAAAAATCTGAAAATGAAGCTCTTCTCATTGGCGCATAGCCTTCTCTTCAATCCTTGCTTCTCAGAAAGTGTTTTCAGATTCACAAATAACCAACTAAGGAGGCAACCAACAACATATAGTAGCACATAGTAGCAGCACAAGTAGAGTCAGGCCAAGCAGTAGCCAAACCATGACGGCGAGGACGCCATGAACCATCGAGCCTGCACTTGTTAGGAGGAGATGAGGAGAGGTGGCCGCCAAGACACGACACTACCTCTTTGAGGACAACCTCCTCCTCGCTAACCCTACCCGCATAAGAACAAACAAATAGGAAGCCATGAATTAGGAGGTGAGTTCAAGCTACCATGCGAAGATGAGTAAATGGTGAAGAAGATCTCACCTGTGACATGCTATGGGAGCCATCCTCGACCTCTCCTCCTCTTTAGGCAACCGCCAGGGTGGGGGCTCGACCAGGTGGGTTACATGATGGCGGAGACTGAAGGCCAGCAAGAAAATTGATAAACTACTTGGTATACAACGTCCAGTCAAGTGCCTAATATTCTAACGACAAATGGTACAAACAAAAGCTTTACCTGATTGACCAGAATTTCATTGACAAGTTTCAAAACCGCAATGTGAGATGAGATCACTGGCCAGGTCAAAGCGCCTAAGCAGAATTTCTTTGACAAATTCTGAAAACAAAAATAGCCAGAACCCTGTTGTTGCAATAAAATCCTGCGAGATAGAAATAAAATTGGAACCATCATAAAAACAAATTAGCTCATGAACGCATCATCAAACAGGAGAGGACAAATAAGCCCCAAACAAACTACAGAGAAAAGAGAAGAGGCAAAGAAAGAGGAGCACCTCGGCAAGATTCTGGAGGAAGTTGAGAAACGAGTTGCTGCTATTCGCTACTCCTCTGGTCCTCCCCCAAGCTGTCAGCCTCCCCTGCTCATCCACCAACCTTCAAGACCCATCCTCCATTGCTCACCCATGGGGGCGACCTGCGCTGGATCTGGAACCAACCGCTAGGCCCCGCCCGACCTCGCCGGCGGTCAATGACCCTTTGTCCCTCTCCCACCAGCCAGCGCACCTGCAACTCCTCTTTCCTCACTCTTTCTCCCTCCTCTCCTTGTCTTCTCTCTCCCTCTCATCTCTCTCTCCTAGCCGTCGTCACCCTTTGGCTGCAGGTCACCAGCCCCACCGGGACGGACGCGGGAGAGGACTCTGGCCCACCAAGAGCTCCGCCCCGCCGCCATCACCGCAGCCAGTGAGGGTGAGGCCCTGGCGACATCGAGGAAAGGAGAGGAGGAGGCGGCGGCGGCAGGAGAGGAGGAGGAGGAGGGGCAGGGGAGACGCGTGTTAGGTCACGTATGGGCATCTCTACCTTTTGCAGCGCTGCTTGCTCACTTTTTCTCTCCGTCGATTCACCACATGACCGGACCCAGGCGTCATGGACTTTCTTTCGCTCAAGGTGAAAACGAACGCTTTTCATAGATACTGCTCGCGTGGATGGCCTGGGGAGGCTGCTAGCCTCTCCGTCGATTCACCACATGACCGGACCCAGGCGTCATGGACTTTCTTTCGCTCAAGGTGAAAACGAACGCTTTTCACAGATATTGCTCGCGTGGATGGCCTGGGGAGGCTGCTAGTCCGGCCTCATTTATATGTTCAATTCGCCACACAACCGGGCCCAGGCATCAGCGAGAGAAGCTAGGGAGGGAGCAAGGTGAAAACGAACGCTTTTCACAGATACTGCTCGCGTGGATGGCCTGGGGAGGCTGCTAGCCCAGCCTCATTTATATGTTCAATTGTAAAATTGTGATCGGGGACATTCAATATTGTATAACTGCAATGCTCTCATTACTTCTCGATTAATATTTTATAAACCTTTTAGTTTGAAAGATTTAAATGTGTAGCTTATGTTGATTTCCTTTCAATGCTACTCTTCATGAATCATCTCTTCCCCATTGCTGGGAACTCCAAGATAGCCATGACCACCTGGTTCTAGCAAATTAGTGCTTGTACATAATCGTGAAGACCATGTTTATGGAGTTTCCAGTCAACCAATTTTATGATTTTGGTGTTATATTTTCATGCAAGTTTACTCGAATACTCATTGTCATCTCAGGCATGCATTGTATAGTGTGGCAAGCAAAGTAGAAGTATTTCTTTATGTATTTCTTTAATTGCATTTCATCCATTTAGCATGTGTCATATTGTTAACTGTGTCAACATGGCATGATGTAATGTCCTTTAACATACCTCAAGCATTGCCATATCTACCCAAATGCAACCTTTTCTTAGTTTATTCCAAGAAGATTTACTCCTTCAAGTCCCCGCAACAACGCGTGAGGTGTTATCTAGTTCAAAGAATTGGTCGTGGCCTAATATTTTGATGGGAGAGCAAGCTATACTTGCATGTCATCAAAAAGATTATTTGTGCAAGTAATTTTTTCTCAAGATTAATTACATTTAATGTTGTTTCAAAGACTGATTACTATTAATGCAATTAATGGTGTTTCTCATAGATTATTATAATTAATATAATTTATGCTATTTTCAAGATTTACTGCAATTAGTGGTGTTTCTATATGATTGCAATTAATGTTGATTTCAGATATATGATTGATTTATGTTTTCCATTTTCTTTTTTTATCTTTTTTCATGTCATGCATAATTGCACATGCATAATGCTACCTCTTGAGCTTGCGTTGGTTTTCTCTTGAAGAGGAAAGGGTGATGCAACAAAGTAGCGTAAGTATTTTCCTCAGTTTTGAGAACCAAGGTATCAATCCAGTAGGAGACGATGCACAAGTCACCAAATACCTGCACAAACAATCAAGAACCTTGCAACCAATGCGATAAAAGGGTTGTCAATCCCTTCATGGTCACTCGCAAAAGTGAGATCTGATAGAGATAATAAAGTAAATATTTTTGGTATTTTTTGATGTATAGATTGGAAAGTAAAGAATGCAAAATAGTAAATGAGATTCAACAATATGGAAAAGATATGCAATATAATGGAAAAGAGACCCGGGGGCCATAGGTTTCACTAGTGGATTCTCTCGAGATAGCATGTATTATGGTGGGTGAACAAATTACTGCCGAGCAATTGATAGACAAACACATAATTATGATGACATCTAAGGCAATGATCATGAACATAGGCATCACGTCCGTGTCAAATAGACCGAAACGATTCTGCATCTACTACTATTAATCCACATATCGACCGCTATCCAGCATGCATATAGAGTATTAAGTTCATAAGAACGGAGTAACGCATTAAGCAAGATGACATGGTGTAGAGGGATAAACTCAAGCAATATGATATAAACCCCATCTTTTTATCCTCGATGGCAACAATACAATACGTGCCTTGCTACCCCTACTATCACTTGGAAAGGGCACCGCAAGATTGAACCCAAAGCTAAGCACTTCTCCCATGGTAAGAAAGATTAATCTAGTAGGCCAAACTAAACCAATAAATCGAAGAGACTTGCAAAGATATCAAATCATGCATATAAGAATTCAAAGAAGAACCAAATAATATTCATAGATAATCTTGTTCATAAATTCACAATTCATTGGATCTCGGCAAACACACCGCAAAAGAGTATTACATCGAATAGATCTCCAAGAACATCGAGGAGAACTTTGTATTGAGAATCAAAGAGAGAGAAGAAGCCATCTAGCTAATAACTATGGATCAGAAGGTCTGTGGTAAACTACTCACGCTTCATCAGAGAGGCAATGGTGTTGATGTAGAAGCCCTCCGTGATCGAACCCCCTCGGGCAGATCACCGGAAAAGGCCCCAAGATGGGATCTCACGGGTACATAAGGTTGCGGCGATGGAAAAGTGGTTTCGTGCCCCCCTGATGTTTTAGGGTATAAGAGTATGTATAGGCGAAAGAAGTACGTCGGTGGAGCTACGAGGGCCCCACGAGAGTGGGGGCGCGCCTACCCCCCTAGGCGCGCCCTCCTGCCTCGTGGACGCCTCGTGGCATCTCTGACTTCAACTCCAAGTCTTCTGGTTTGCTTTCGGTTCAAGAAAGATCATCACGAAGGTTTCATTTCGTTTGGACTCCGTTTGGTATTCCTTTTCTGCAAAACTCTAAAATAGGCAAAAAAAAAGAAACTGGCACTGGGCCTCTAGTTAATAGGTTAGTCACAAAAATAATATAAAAGAGCATATTAAAGCCCATTAAACATCCAAAACTAATAATATAATAGCATGGAACAATCAAAAACTATAGATACGTTGGAGACGTATCAAGCATCCCCAAGCTTAATTCCTGCTCGTCCTCGAGTAGGTAAATGATAAAAACAGATTTTTTGATGTGGAATGCTACCTAACATATTTATCAATGTAATTTTATTTATTGTGGCATGAATGTTCAGATTCGAAAGATTCAAGACAAAAGTTTAATATTAAGATAAAAATAATAATACTTCAAGCACACTAACAAAGCAATCATGTCTTCTCAAAATAACATGGCCAAAGAAAGCTATCCCTAAAAAATCATATAGTCTGGTTATGCTCTATCTTCATCGCACAAAGTATTTAATCATGCACAACCCTGGTGACAAGCTAAGCAATTGTTTCATACTTTTGGTGTTCTCAAACTTTTTCAATCTTCACGCAACACATGAGCGTGATCCATGGACATAGCACTATAGGTGGAATAGAATAGTGGTTGTGGAGAAGACAAAAAAGGAGAAGATAGTCTCACATAACCTAGGCGTATTAACGAGCTATGGAGATGCCCATCAATAGATATCAATGTGAATGAGTAGGGATTGTCATGCAACGGATGCACTAGAGCTATAAGTGTATGAAAGCTCAACAAAAGAAACTAAGTGGGTGTGCATCCAACTTGCTTGCTCACGAAGACCTAGGGCACTTTTGAGGAAGCCATCATTGGAATATACAAGCCAAGTTCTTTAATGAAAAATTCCCACTAGTATATGAAAGTGACAACATAGGAGACTCTCTATCATAAAGATCATGGTGCTACTTTGAAGCACACATGTGGTAAAAGGATAGTAGCATTGCCCCTTCTCTCTTTTTCTCTCATTTTTTTATTTGGGTCTTTTCTCTTTTTTTATGGCCTCTTTTTTTAGTCCGGAGTCTCATCCCGACTTGTGGGGGAATCATAGTCTCCATCATCATTTCCTCAGTAGGACAATGCTCTAATAATGAAGATCATCACACTTTTATTTACTTACAACTCAAGAATTACAACTCAATACTTAGAACAAAATATGACTCTATGTGTATGCCTCCGGCGGTGTACCGGGATATGCAATGATTCAAGAGTGACATGTATGAAAAATTATAAATGATGGCTTTGCCACAAATACGATGTCAACTACATGATCATGCAAATCAATATGACAATGATGGAGCGTGTCATAAAAACGGAACGGTGGAAAGTTGCATGGCAATATATCTCGAAATGGCTATGGAAATGCCATAATAGGTAGGTATGGTGGTTATTTTGAGGAAGGTATATGGTGGGTGTATGGTACCGGTGAAAGTTGCGCGGTACTAGAGAGACTAGCAATGATGGAAGGGTGAGAGTGCGTATAATCCACGGACTCAACATTAGTCATAAAGAACTCACATACTTATTGCAAAAATTTATTAGTTATCAAAACGAAGTACTACGCGCATGCTCCTAGGGGGATAGATTGGTAGGAAAAGACCATCGCTAGTCCCTGACTGCCACTCATAAGGAAGACAATAAATAAATAAATCATGCTCCAACTTCATCACATAACGGTTCACCATACGTGCATGCTACGGGAATCACAAACTTTAACACAAGTATCTCTCAAGTTCACAACTACTCTACTAGCATGACTCTAATATCACCATCTTCATATCTCAAAACAATCATAAAGAATCAAACTTCTCATAGTATTCAATGCACTTTATATGAAAGTTTTTATTATACCCATCTTGGATGCCCATCTTATTAGGACTAATTTTATAACCAAAGCAAATTACTATGCTATTCTAAATACTCTCAAAATAATATAAGTGAAGCATGAGAGATCAACAATTTCTATAAAATAAATCCATTGCCGTGCTCTAAAGAGATATAAGTGAAGCACTAGAGCAATATTGTCTAGGTCAAAAGATATAAGTGAAGCACATAGAGTATTCTAATAAATTCTGATTCATGCATGTCTATCCCAAAAGGTGTGTAAAGCAAGGATGATTGTGATAAAATAAAAATCAAAGACTCAAATCACACAAGACGCTCCAAGAAAAACACATATCATGTGGTGAATAAAAATATAGCCTCAAGTAAAGTTACCGATAGACGAAGACGAAAGAGGGAATGCCTTCCAGGGCATCCCCAAGCTTAGGCTTTTGGTTGTCCTTGAATTTTACCTTGGGGTTCCTTGGGCATCCCCAAGCTTAGTCTCTTGCCACTCATTATTCCAAAATCCATCAAATCTTTACCCAAAACTTGAAAACTTCACAACACAAAACTTCAACAGAAAATCTCCTGAGCTCCGTTAGTATAAGAAAATAAACCACCACTTTAAGGAACTGTAATGAACTCATTATTTATTTATAATGGTGTTAAACCTACTTTATTCCAACTTCTCTATGGTTCATAACCCTCGATACTACTCATAGATTCATCAAAATAAGCAAACAACACACGAAAAACAGAATCTGTCAAAAACAGAACAGTCTGTACTAATCTGTAACTTTGGAATACTTCTGTAACTCTAAAAATTCTGAAATAAATTGGTGGACGTGAGGAATTTGTCTATTAATCATCTGCAAAAAGAATCAACCTAAACGATCTCTTATGTAAAAAATGATCGATATTCTCGTGAGCGCAAAAGTTTCTGTTTTTTACAGCAAGATCACAAAGACTTCACCCAAGTCTTCCCAAAGGTTCTACTTGGCACAAACACTAATTAAAACATAAAAGCACATCTAAACAAAGGCTAGATTAATTATTTATTAATAAATAGGAGCAAAAAGCAAAGAACAAAAATAAAATTGGGTTGCCTCCCAACAAGCGTTATCGTTTAACGCCCCTAGCTAGGCATCGAGATTTCGATGATGCTCACATGAAAGACAAAAATTGAAGCGTGAAGAGAGCATCATGAAACACGTGACAAACACATGCAATTCTAACATACTTCTCTATGCATAGATATCTTATAGTCAAACAAATTATCATAGTAGGCAAAAACTAGCATATGCAAGGAAGCGAAAAAAAACAATAGAAATCTCAACATAAGGAGAGGTAATTTAGTAACATGAAAATTTCTACAACCATATTTTCCTCTCTCATAATAATTACATGTGGTATCATAAACAAATTCAAAAAATATCTATCACATAAAATATTTTCAACACGATCCACATGCATACGAAGTTGACACGCTTCCAAAATAGTGGGATCAACATTAACTAAAGTCATGACCTCTCCAAACCCACTTTTAATCTTATTGCAAATATTATCAATCTCAAATTCATCATGGGGCTTAAATTAATTTCCAAGATCATAAGAAGAATCTCCCCAATCATGATCGTTGCAACAAGTATTAGACATAGCAAAATTAGCATCCCCAAGCTTAGGGTTTTGCATATTATTAGCACAATTGACATTAATAGAATTTATAATAACATCATTGCAATCATGCTTTTTATTCAAAGATATATCATGAATCACTTCATAAAGCACTTCATCACAATTTTAAGATTCACAAATTTCAAGCAAAACCTCATAAAGATAATCTAGTGCACTCAACTCACTAGCAATTGGTTCATCATAATTGGATCTCTTAAAGAGATTAGCAAGTGGATGCGGATCCATAAACTTTTAGCAAGCGAAGATGCAAGCAAAAATAAGGCACATGGTAACACAAACGAACAAAAGATCGAACCAAAGAGGGGCGAAGAAAAGGCAAAGATTTTAGAAAATTGTTTTAGAAGTGGGAGAGAGGAAAACGAGAGGCGAATGGCGAATAATGTAATGCAAGGGAGAAGAGTTATGATGGGTACTTGGTATGGCTTGACTTGACGAAGATGTCCCCGGCAACGGCGCCAGAAATCCTTCTTGCTACCTCTTGAGCTTGCATTGGTTTTCACTTGAAGAGGAAAGGGTGATGCAGCAAACTAGCGTAAGTATTTCCCTCATTTTTGAGAACCAAGGTATCAATCCAGTAGGAGACGACGCATAAGTCTCCGAATACCTGCACAAACAATCAAGAACCCTGCAACGAACGCGATAAAGGGGTTGTCAATCCCTTCACGGTCACTCGCAAAAGTGAGATCTCATAGAGATGATTGGAAAGTAAAGATTGGAAAGTAAAGATGTATAGATTGGAAAGTAAAGATTGAAAAATAGTAAACAAGATTCAACAATATGGAAAAGAGATGCAATATAATGGAAAAGAGACCCGGGGGCCATAGGTTTCACTAGTGGCTTTTCTCGAGATAGCATGTATTACAGTGGGTGAACAAATTACTGTTGAGCAATTCATAGAAAAGCGCATAATTATGATGACATTTAAGGCAATGATCATGAACATAGGCATCACGTCCGTGTCAAGTAGACCGAAACGATTCTGCATCTACTACTATTACTCCACACATCGACCGCTATCCAGCATGCATCTAGAGTATTAAGTTCATAAGAACGGAGTAACGCATTAAGCAAGATGACATGATGTAGAGGGATAAACTCAAGCAATATGATATAAACCCCATCTTTTTATCCTCGATGGCAACAATACAATACGTGCCTTGCTGCCCCTACTATCACTGGGAAAGGACACTGCAAGATTGAACCCAAAGCTAAGCACTTCTCCCATGGCAAGAAAGATCAATCTAGTAGGCCAAACTAAACCGATAATTCGAAGAGACTTTCAAATATATCAAATCATGCATATAAGAATTCAGAGAAGAACCAAATAATATTCATAGATAATCTTGTTCATAAATCCACAATTCATCAGATCTCGGCAAACACACCACAAAAGAGTATTACATCGAATAGATCTCCAAGAACATCGAGGAGAACTTTGTATTGAGAATCAAAGAGAGATAAGAAGCCATCTAGCTAATAACTATGGACCCGAAGGTCTGTGGTAAACTACTCACGCTTCATCAGAGAGGTAACGGTGTTGATGTAGAAGCCCTCTGTGATCGAATCCCCCTCCGGCAGATCACCAGAAAAGGCCCCAAGATGGGATCTCACGGGTACAAAAGGTTGCGGTGGTGGAGAAGTCGTTTCGTGGCTCCCCCTAATATTTTTAGGGTATAAGAGTATATATAGGCGAAAGAAGTACATCGGTGGAGCTACGAGGGGCCCACGAGGGTGGGGGGCGCGCCTACCCCCTGGGCACGCCCTCCTGCCTCGTGGGCACCTCGTGGTGTCTCTGACTTCAACTCCAAGTCTTCTTGTTTGCTTTAGGTCCAAGAAAGATCATCATGAAGGTTTCATTCCGTTTGGACTCCGTTTGGTATTCCTTTTCTGCAAAACTCTAAAATAGGCAAAAAAACAGAAACTGGCACTAGGCCTCCAGTTAATAGGTTAGTCCCAAAAATAATATAAAAGAGCATATTAAAGCCCATTAAACATCGAAAAACAGATAATATAGCATGGAACAATAAAAAATTATAGATACGTTGGAGACGTATCACATAACAGGCACCATATAGCCAACTGAACGAGACGGCGCTATGCAAGGAATGTTGCGAAAACATTCAAAGCCAACCTCATAATCCCAAAAGAAAAAGGAAAGAGAAAGTATATTAGACAATCCCGTCGAAGCACAACGACCAAAGGATATCCGTTGATATTTGGTTGGGAGCCTGACAGTGACATGTACCCAGGGTAAGGTCTTAGGCCTGACCTATATGCCCTTCCCAAGGACATCACACAAGAGGCCGATGCCTACAAAGTTAAACAGAAGATACCGGCTGAAATCCTCATGAAGTGCAATCCACTCGACAGACGATCCACTCAGATATCCCAATTCCACTCGACCGTCGTTATCTCACTCGGAAGACAAGAATCCACTCGGAAGACAGAAGGCCTAAGGTCACCTGTAGATAGCAACGGTCGGTCATTCACTCCGCCACCATAAAGGCCATTAAACACATGCGCTACTAGTAACGTACGTGACTTATTCGCTCATTGAACCCCTGTGTAACTGAGGGCTGTGAGGGGTCGACGTACTCTATATAAGTTACCCATCCCCTCTTGCATAAGGGTTCACACCCCCTGTAACTTCATCCACCAGTCGACAAGCCTCCGAGGCACCGAGACGTAGGGTTGTTACCTCCTCCGCGAGGGGCCCGAACTCATGAAACTGAGCGTACAACCTTGCCGTAGCTAGGACTCTGCCTCTCCTACGTACCCCCTATCTCTAGTGTCAAATCTGTTCCCACGACAGTTGGCGCCCACCATGGGCAGGCGTCTTAGCGACTTCCAGTGAAGTTGCGATCTTCGATCTTCACCAACATGGTTTTCGGTGGTGGATTGTCCTTGGGCCGCGAGATCCGTCTCGGTGTGCTCACTTTCATCACCGATGATTCGGCCTGGCTTCAAGAGGCCTCCCTCGACGTCGAGGTACTCCCCATCTGCGGGGCAGTGCACTTTCGCACGAGTGCCTGCAACATCCTCCTGCGGCTGCCGTCAATTCAGTATCGTTCGGCTCCCGTGACATCTTCGCTTCCCGCTGCCTGTCGCTGCAAGCGATCCGGTCGCTCGTGGCTCCAGCGGTGGGTGAAGCACGCAGTGGCCCATCAGTCGTCTACTCCTCAAATCGCGGCAATCGAGCCCGATGAGTCTCTATGGGTTGTTCGATCTGTCACTGGTCATTCGGATACTCTCTCCGAGTGTGAAAGCAATGACCCCGCGGCGGAAGTTCTCATGGTCGGTGATAACCCACAAGTATAGGGGATCGCAATAGTTTTCGAGGGTAGAGTATTCAACCCAAATTTATTGATTCGACACAAGGGGAGACAAAGAATATTCTCAAGTATTAGCAGTTGAGTTGTCAATTCAATCACACCTGGATAACTTAGTATCTACAACAAAGTATTTAGTAGCAAAGTAGTATGGAAGTAATGATAACAGTGGCAAAAGTAACAGTAGCAGTTTTGTAGTAATTGCAACGGTAAAGTAAATAAGAAAAGCACAATATGTGAAAAGTTCGTAGGCATTGGATCAGTGATGGATAATTATATCAGATGCGGTTCATCATGTAACAGTTATAACACAGGGTGACACTGAACTAGCTCCTGTTCATCAATGTAATGTAGGCATGCATTCCGAATATAGTCATACGTGCTTATGGAAAAGAACTTGCATGACATCTTTTGTCCTACCCTCCCGTGGCAGCGGGGTCCTAGTGGAAACTAAGGGATATTAGGCCTCCGTTTAATAGAGAACCGGACCAAAGCATTAACACATAGTGAATACATGAACTCCTCAAACTACAGTCATCACCGAGAAGTATCCCGATTATTGTCACTTCGGGGTTGTCGGATCATAACACATAATAGGTGACTACAGACTTGCAAGATAGGATCAAGAACTCACATATATTCATGAAAACATAATAGGTTCAGATCTGAAATCATGGCACTCGGGCCCTAGTGACAAGCATTAAGCATAACAAAGTCATAGCAACATCAATCTCAGAACATAGTGGATACTAGGGATCAAACCCTAACAAAACTAACTTGATTACATGGTAAATCTCATCCAACCCATCACCGTCCAGCAAACCTACGATGGAATTACTTACGCACGATGGTGAGCATCATGAAATTGGTGATGGAGCATGGTTGATGATGACGACGGCGACGAATCCCCCTCTCCGGAGCCCCGAACGGACTCCAGATCAGCCCTCCCAGGAGAGATTAAGGTTTGGCGGCGGCTCCGTATCGTAAAACGCAATGAAACTTTCTCTTTGATTTTTTCTCCGCGAAAGCAAATATATGGAGTTGGAGTTGAGGTCGGTGGACGTCCAGGGGACCCATGAGGCAGGGGCGCGCCCCCACCCTCGTGGACAGGGTGTGGGCCCCCTGACGCTGATTCTTTCGTTAGTAATTTTTTATTAATTCTGAAAAGTTGTTTCGTGGATTTTCAGGTCATTTCGAGAACTTTTATTTCTGCACAAAAATAACTCGATGGCAGTTCTACTGAAAACAATGTCAGTCCGGGTTAGTTCCATTCAAATCATGCAAGTTAGAGTCCAAAACAAGGGCAAAAGTGTTTGGAAAAGTAGATACGACGGAGACGTATCAACTCCCCCAAGCTTAAACCTTTGCTTGTCCTCAAGCAATTCAGTTGACAAACTGAAAGTGATAAAGAAAAACTTTTCCAAACTCTGTTTGCTCTTGTTGTTGCAAATATGTAAAGCCAGCATTCAAGTTTTCAGCAAAGATTATGAACTAACCATATTCACAATAACACTTAGGTCTCATGTTTACTCATATCAATGGCATAATCAACTAGCGAGCAATGATAATAGAACTCGGATGACGACACTTTCTCAAAACAATCATAATATGATATAACAAGATGGTATCTCGCTAGCCCTTTTTGAGACTGCAAAACAAAAATGCCAAGCACCTTTAAAGATCAAGGACTGATTAAACATTGTAATTCATGGTAAAAGAGTTCCAGTCATAGTCATACCCAATATAAACTAATAGTAATGCATGCAAATGACAACGGTGCTCTCGAGCGGGTGCTTTTTAATAAGAGGGTGATGAATCAACATAGAAGTAAATAGATAGGCCCTTCACAGAGGGAAGCAGGGATTTGTAGAGGTGCCAGAGCTCGATTTTGAAACAGAGATGAATAACATTTTGAGCGGTATACTTTCACTATCAACATAACAACTAAGAGATCTCGATATCTTCCATGCTACACACATTATAGGCGGTTCCCAAACAGAATGGTAAAGTTTATACTCCCCACCACCAAGAAGCATCAATCCATCGCTTTCCCGAAACAATGGGTGCCTCCAACTAGCAACAATCCTGGGGGAGTTTTGTTTGCAATTATTTTGATTTGATTTGAGCATGGGACTGGGCATCCCGGTGACCAACCATTTTCTCATGAATGAGGAGCGGAGTCCACTCCTCTTGAGAATAACCCGCCTAACATGGAAGATACAAATAGCCCTAGTTGATACATGAGCTGTTCGAGCATACAAAACATAATTTCATTTGAAGGTTTAGAGTTTGGCACATCCAAATTTACTTGGAACGGCAGGTAGATACCGCATATAGGAAGGTTTTGTGGACTCATATGGAATAACTTTGGGGTTTATGGAGTTTGGATGCACAAGTAGTATTCCCTCTTAGTACAGGTGAAGGCTAGCAAGAGACTGGGAAGCGACCAACTGAGAGAGCGACAACAGTCATGAACATGCATTAAAATTAATCTACACCGAGTGCAAGCATGAGTAGGATATAATCCACCATGAACATAAATATCGTGAAGGCTATGTTGATTTTGTTTCAACTACATGCGTGAACATGTGCCAAGTCAAGTCACTCGAATCATTCAAAGGAGGATACCACCCTATCGTACCACATCACAACTGTTTTAATAGCATGTTGGCATGCAAGGTAAACCATTATAAGCTCCTAGCTAATTAAGCATGGCATAAGCAACTATAATCTCTAATTGTCATTGCAAACATGTTTATTCATAATAGGCTGAATCAGGAACGACGAACTAACCATATTTACAAAAACAAGAGAGGTCGAGTTCATACCAGCTTCTCTCATCTCAATCAGTCCATCATATATCATCATTATTGCCTTTCACTTGCACGACCGAACGGTGTGGATAATAATAATAGTGCATGTGCATTGGACTAAGATGGAATCTGCAAGCATTCAATTCAAGGGAGAGACAGGGTAATATGGGCTCTTGGTTAAATCAACAATCATGCATATGAGAGCCACTTAAACATTTTCATTATGGTCTTCTCCTCTCGACCCCCAAAGAAAAGAAAAGAAATAAAACTATTTACACAGGAAAGCTCCCAACAAGCAAAAGAAGAATGAGAAATCTTTTTGGGTTTTCTTTTAATTACTACTACAAGCATGGAAATTAAACTAACTATTTTTTTGGTTTTCCTTAAGGTTTATCAAACACACAAGAAGGAAGCTAGAAAAAGAAATTAAACTAGCATGGATAGTACAATGAAAAAGTACGAGCACCGACAACTAGAATAGTGCGTGAACATGAATGTAATGTCGGTGAGAAATATGCACTCCCCCATGCTTAGGATTTTTGACTAAGTTGGTCTATGCCCATGGATCGCGACTACTCTCTCCGGTGTACTTAGGAGTGTCATCATACTGCCACTGGCTGGCGATCTCCTCCGGATCCCACTGATAAGAGGATGGACGATAAGGAACAAGTGGTGGTTCCGGCTCAGGCTCTGGGGCTGATGTCTGGCCACGGAGCACATAGACGGCCTCTAGCAAGACAAGGTAAGGGCTATTCGGTCTGGTCATGGACGAAGTTGGTGAGGCCCGCTGAGGGAGTCCCGGACTAGGGGGTGTCCGGATAGCCGAACTATCATCTTCGACCGGACTCCTGGACTATGAAGATACAAGATTGAAGACTCCGTCCCGTGTCCGAATGGGACTTTCCTTGGCGTGGAAGGCAAGCTTGGCGATACAGATATGTAGATCTCCTACCATTGTAACCGACTCTGTGTAACCCTAACCCTCTTCGGTGCCTATATAAACCGGAGGGTTTTAGTCCGTAGAACAACAATCATACCATAGGCTAGCTTCTAGGGTTTAGCCTCTCTGATATCATGGTAGATCTACTCTTGTACTACCCATATCATCAATATCAATCAAGCAGGAGTAGGGTTTTACCTCCATCGAGAGGGCCCGAACCTGGATAAAAACATCGTGTCCCTTGTCTCCTGTTACCATCCACCTAGATGCACAGTTCGGGACCCCCTACCCGAGATCCGCTGGTTTTGACACCGACATTGGTTCTTTCATTGAGAGTTCCTCTGTGTCGTCATCTTTAGGCCCGATGGCTCCTCCGATCATCAACAACGATGCGGTCCAGGGTGAGACTTTTCTCCCCGGACAGATCTTTGTATTCAGCGGCTTTGCACTGCGGGCCAATTCGCTTGGCCATCTGGAGCAGATTGAAAGCTACGCCCCTGGCCATCAGGTCAGATTTGGAAGTTTGAACTACACGGCTGACGTCCGCGGAGACTTGATCTTCGACGGGTTCGAGCCACAGCCAAGCGCGCCGCACTGTCATGATGGGCACGATCTAGCTCTGCCGCCGAACAGTGCCTTGGAGGCCGCACTAGTGTCCGCTCCGACCCTTAGCTCAGAGCCGACTGCGCCGATCGAGGACGGGTGGCTGGACACCGCCTCGGGGGCTGCTATCTCTACGGCGATTGAGCCGAACACTAACCCTGTCCTTTGCAAAGCTTGTGACTCTAAGGTGCCGGACTCCTCTCCGGACTCCGAACCTTCCGCGCTCCTGCCAATCGGATCCAACTGGGCGCCGATCATGGAGTTCACCGCCGCGAACATCTTTCAGCACCCGCCCTTTGGCGACGTCCTGAATTTACTAAAGTCTCTCTCTTTATCAGGAGAGCCCTAGCCAGATTATGGTCAGCAAGGTTGGGATGCGGACAACGAAGAAATTCGAAACCCACCCACCACCCACTTCGTAGCCACTGTCGAAAGTTTAAACGACATGCTCGACTTCGACTCCGAAGACATCGACAGTATGGACAACAATGTAGAAGACAAACATGAACCAGCACCTATAGGGCGCTGGACAGCCACCTCATCTCACGATATATACATGGTGGACACACCTAAAGGAAGTGACGACGAGGAACAATGGGACGTCACGAGGGATCATTCCCTCGAAAAGCAGTCAAAACGGCAACGTAAGCGCCGCTCAAAGTCCCGCCTCGACAAAGACAACAGCCATGCAAACCCAGCCATAGAGCAGGGCGAACCGGTGGACGATGAACATGCTATCGAGCAACCGTCCGAACAGGACAATCAGGATAAACAACCCGTCCCCAGCGAAGATAACAGTCCGGACGATCTTACGCCGGACAAGTTACTGGAGCATAAGAACCTCCACAAAAGGCTCGTTGCTACTGCGCGTAGCCTGAAAAAGCAGAAGCAGAAGCTCAAAACAGCGGAAGATGCACTCAGAATCAGATGGAGCAAAGTACTCAACACCGCAGACAAATACAACGATAGTCGCCAAAAAAAGAGCTACCCGAAGCGAAAACTACTGCCCGAATTCGATGAGGAGGTCGTAGAGCCCCCGCAATCAATAAACAAGGAGACCACTCGGTCGGATAGACGACCCCATGGTAAACCTAAAGCGGCAAACGGAGCCGCACACAAGCCGGCCCGCGATCCGCACACGGATTCGCATCAAAAAGATGGCCCAGTTAGATCTATCTACGGGCCAAGAAAGCAAGCTCTAGTAAGTAATGCAACACATCAAGTATCCGAATACTACGGTACACCTAAATACAGGGGTGCCGCACACCCCCTATGTTTCACCGATGAGGTTCTAGATTATGAATTTCCAGCGGGATTCAAGCCCGTAAACATAGAGGCATACGACGGAACAACAGACCCTGGAGTCTGGATCGAGGATTACATCCTCCACATACACATGGCTAGAGGAGATGACCTCCACGCCATAAAATACTTACCCCTCAAGCTCAAAGGGCTAGCCCGGCATTGGCTCCAAAGCCTCCCCAAAAACACCATTGGAAGTTGGGAGGAGCTTGAGGATGCTTTTCGGGCAAATTTTCAAGGAACCTATGTCCGACCTCCGGATGCAGACGATTTAAGTCACGTAATTCAACAACCCGGAGAGTCAGCCCGAAAATTCTGGAACAGATTCCTTACTAAAAAGAACCAAATAGTCGACTGTCCGGACGCCGAAGCCTTAGCAGCTTTCAAACACAACGTCCAAGACGAATGGCTCGCCAGACACCTCGGCCAAGAAAAGCCAAGAACAATGGCCGCATTAACAAGCCTCATGAATCGCTTTTGCGCGGGAGAGGATAGCTGGCTGGCAAGATGCAGTACCAGCGACCCAAGTACATCCGAAGTCAGGGATGGAAACGGGAAACCGCGACGAAGCAAGGACCAGCGGCGGACTAAGGGAAACAGTCCGAAGAGCACGACAATCAACGTCGGATTCAAAAGCTCACGGCAGAATCATAAAAAACTGCCCCCTAAGGATAACAGGGACGAGCTATCTAACTTAAACAAAATCTTGGACATGGTATGCCAAATCCACAGTACCCCCGGGAAGCCTGCAAATCATACCCATAGAGATTGTTGGGTCTTCAAGCAGTCCGGCAAACTCAACACCGAACACAAGGGGCTCGACACACAAAGCGAGGAGGATGACAAACCCCACAAGCAGAGCACCGGACAACAAAAGAATTTCCCACAAGAAGTCAAAACAGTAAACTCACTTTACGTGACACAAGAGAAAAACAGAACGGCGCCCATAGAGATACGCGCCATACGGCCTATCCCAGAGGATTCCCGCCATTGGTTGTCAAAACCAATCACCTTCGATCATCAGGATTACTCTAGAAGTATCCAGAACGCAGGATGGACTGCCTTGATATTAGATCTGATAATCGACGGACTCCAATTTAAACAAGTCCTAATGGACGGCGGCAGTGATCTAAACCTGCTATATCAGGACACAATCCGCAAAATGGGGATAGACCCAACCAAAATTCGCCATAGCAACACTTCCTTTCAAGGGGTAATGCCAGGCCCATATGCCCATTGTACGGGCTCTCTACTGCTAGAAGTTGTGTTCGGCTCACCCGACAACTTCCGCCGCGAAAAGCTAACCTTCCATCTCGCCCCATTTACAAGTAGCTATCAAGCACTACTGGGGCGCGAAGCTTTCACCCGCTTTAATGCAATACCGCATTATGCATCCCTCACACTTAAAATGCCCGGTCCACGAGGCATCATCTCCTTAAAGGGAAATATCGAGTGTTCCGCGAGCGCGGAAGATTGTGTGACTGCCTCGACAGCCACACACTAAACCGGCTTCACTAATTCAAGCACCCAAACAGGTCATTCAGACCCCGGACACGGTTAGACGAGTCCGGCGTAAACATACAAGGGCTTACCAGCCGCACACCCCCGCACTAGGGGCTCCGCGCATATACAACAAGAGACAATAAAGCTCAATTTTATTTATTTTTTGAAACGTACTTTGTTTATTTAATATAACGTACATTTTCGCACGATCTTTTTCAACTAAGTTCCTCTCTTTTACAGATGAACACCGTGCGACACCCGTCCAGGATACGGCACAACAGAGACACAGGCGCAGACATGCAGCAGGGACCCGTTGCAAGGATTCTTTTCAGATTAAGACCCTGCGTAAACCTTTTTTACTGTCTCTTGTTGACACACATCCCCTGGTTTCTTACTATAACCGAGGAGGAGGCTGGTGTTTTGGCATAGGCCACGTCAGAATTTTGCGCGTACCTGGACACCAGGGGCTTATTACCAAGGGCGTTGTTCGGCCCGTTTTCATAAAGACCGAATACCTTAGGGAGTGTTCGGCGTCTCGAGTTAGGCCTTATATGCATCAGCTCCGAATCATGTCTTTGGTCAAATGTTGGGTTTGCCCGGCTCCTGTGTTTTGCTGCCTTACGTTCCGCTCTATCGGCTAACGCGGCACCAGGAGAACTACTGCGATTGTGCCCCGGTTCGGCCAGCGAGCACCTCAGTAGAGAAAGCCGAAAACTGACTGTCATGATACAGCGTGAGACTGGTCAACCACTCGATGACCCGCCGGAATCTATAGGATTCATCCGCATTGACGAAGGGCCGTTTCCCGGTCAGGCACATACGCGCCCCGAATTCGGGTGAGCGCGGTGCCCCTAGGGGCTATATAGTAGCCCCATTGTCAAACTCCTATGGCTAAGTGAAAGTGATAAAGCATTATAGTCCAGTTGCCTAGTTTGCTACACTACCACCTCCTTTATAGGACCAAGACGTTGGATCAAGTGTGAAAATGCGCCTTTTGCAAACACCCCCGCATTATATGCGTGGGGGCTGAAGCCGAAGACTGCCATCTTTCAGGTTATATACACATATACATTAACGGCCGCACAGGAGGTATTTTAATTCTTGAAGGCACAAGTATAAAAAGCTTTTATATTTCATCGGAACATTGTTTCACAATAATACATGGTATTCGAACATAATATCCTTTGAGCACTGCGTCTCTATCAAACGAGCGCCCTGCAGAACTTTTTGAAAATATTGCTCGACAGGTACTCGGCTTCCGTCCGAATCTGGGGATGCAACATCGGTGGCCTTCATCTCTGCCCAGTATGTCTTGACACGGGCAAGAGCCATCCGCGCACCCTCTATGCATGTCGACCTCCTCATTGCATTGATATGCGGCACCGCACCAAGGAACTGCTGCACTAAGCCAAAATAACTCTTCGGCTCGGACCTTTTCGGCCACAAAAGACTCACGACATCCTTCATCGCAAGTCCGGATAACCTATTCAGCTCCGCCCATTCGGCTAAGCGATCGGTTAATGGAAGAGGGCGCTCTGGACTATGGAACTGCGACCAAAAAACCTTTCCCATTTCATGATCCTCTTGATCTCGGCACTTGCTGCCAAGTCCAGATAAGCATCCTCCGAACTCCACAGCCGGTCCAACTGAGCATATTCAGGATCCGTGAACTTCCTCCGCAGCAGGAAGGGCTTTCCAGCCGCGATATCTCCGGCCTGACGCATCTCCTCCTTCATAGCTCTCATCGCAGAGCGAGCATCCTTGGCCTTCTTCAGGTCCTCTTGTACCACTCGATCTTCTTTTTCAAGAAGCTCACAGCGGTCGGCATCATTCTTCAAATCCACGGCCATCTCAGCCATTTCCTTCTTGCTTCGGCAGTGAGCAGCATGTTCGGCTTCTAGCTCTTCGGCCACCTTTAAGGCAGCCGCGTCACTCTTTCTGGCCTGCTCCTTGGTTCGGGCGAGCTCTGCCTGAAGGTTCTCCATGGCAACGGCACCATCTGCATCAAGAATACATGTTGTAAGGCACGAGCATCAAGCTCCCTTACCAGGTGTCCGCGGAGAAATCACATACCTTGTGACTCGTCTAGCCGCTTATTGACAAGCGCGATGTCGGCGTCCGCCACGTCAAGTTGCCGCTTTAGTTCGGCAAATCCATCAGTTTGGCTAGCCACCGGACACTTCGCCACCTACATAGGGAGGGCGACATATTATACCTGGGATTATGATCCTCGGCGCGCTGTCATTTTTGACAACACACCGTGTCTCAGGGGCTACTATCTACACAGGGCACATTTCATATGCGGAACTGTCGAAAGGTACATCACTTTGCGTACCTCAAAACCTGTCAGTAAACTTCTGACGGCTTCGTGCAATTCGCTCTCAGCGGATGAAATCCTTTCAATCACCGTACCCATTAACGCACGGTGATCTTCTGAGATGGATGCTCGCCCGAGCAGTTCCTTCAGCTCCTCCGACCATACACCAGTTGGTGCCGGACTCGTCCGATGGCCTTTTTCGAAGGCCGGACGTGGAGGGCTTTGATGGGAAATATGACTGCCTTCCGGCCCCGCCGGACTCGGAGAAACCCTCCGCGACGACACCTCAGGGTCGCCCGCCTCGCATGACGGTACGGCAGGGGGAGGCGTTTCGCTCTCTATCATCTCCGGACGAAAATCCCCCGAAGATGAGCTCTGCTGAGAAGGGTTGAGATCCGAACTACAAGGTAAAACTTAGGTTATCTTCATCAGAAATAGGGCAGGGATATCCTTTATTTTAATAAAAATTCCCCTTTTTACTTACGGCTCGGTGGAGGGCTGATCCCCTTGGGGGCACAATGTGGCCGAGGCATCCCTCGGCGCAGGACCCACTGACGAAGATTTCTTCCCCCGCTTTGAGACCATGGTCTCCGGGTCTTCAGAGGCGGTCCTCTTCTTCCCCTGGATGGAGGGATTCTCGATCCCTCCTTTCCTGGCAGCCTCCTTCGCGGAGGCGGTAGCTTCCTTGTTCCCCCTGAGGGAGTCCTGTACTAGGGGGGTGTCCGGATAGCCGAACTATCATCATTGGCCGGACTCCAAGACTATGAAGATACAAGATTGAAGACTTCGTCCCGTGTCTGGATGGGACTTTCCTTGGCGTGGAAGGCAAGCTTGGCAATACGGATATGTAGATCTCCTACCATTGTAACCGACTCTGTGTAACCCTAGCCCTCCCTGGTGTCTATATAAACCGGAGGGTTTTAGTCCATAGGACGGACAACAATCATACCATAGGCTAGCTTCTAGGGTTTAGCCTCCTTGATCTCGTGGTAGATCCACTCTTGTACTACCCATATCATCAATATCAATCAAGCAGGAGTAGGGTTTTACCTCCATCGAGAGGGCCCGAACCTGGGTAAAAACATCGTGTCCCTTGTCTCCTGTTACCATCCGCCTAGACGCACAGTTCGGGACCCCCTACCCGAGATCCGCCGGTTTTGACACCGACATTGGTGCTTTCATTAAGAGTTCCTCTGTGTCGTCGCTCATAGGCCCGATGGCTCCTTCGATCATCAACAACGACGCGGTCCAGGGCGAGACTTTTCTCCCCGGACAGATCTTTGTATTCGGCCGCTTTGCATTGCGGGCCAATTCGCTTGGCCATCTAGAGCAGATCGAAAGCTACGCCCCTGGCCATCAGGTCAGATTTGGAAGTTTGAACTATACGGCCGACGTCCGCGGAGACTTAATCTTCGATGGATTCGAGCCACAGTCGAGCGCGCCGCACTGTCGCGATGCGCATGATTTAGCTCTACTGCCGGACAGTGCCCTGGAGGCCGCACGAGAGTCTGCTCCGACCCTTAATTCGGAGCCGACTGCTCCGATCGAGGATGGGTGCCTAGACACCGCCTCGGGGGCTGCTACCTCTACGGCGATGGAGCCGAATACCGACCCTGTCCCTTGTAAAGCTCGTGACTCTGAGGTGCCGGATTCCTCGCCGGACTCCGAACCTCCCGTGCCCCTACCAATCGAATCCGATTGTGCGCCGATCATGGAGTCCATCGCTGGGGACATCCTTCAGCACTCGCCTTTCGGCGACATCCTGAATGCGCTAAAGTGCCTCTCTCTATCAGGAGAGATCTGGCCGGATTATGGCCAGGATGGTTGGGATGCGGACGACGAAGAAATTCAAAACCCACCGACCACCCACTTCGTAGCCACTGTCGATGATTTAACCGACATGCTAGATCTCGACTCCAAAGATATCGACAGTATCGACGACGATGCCGGAGACGACCAAGAACCAGCGCCCACAGGGCACTGGAAAGCCACCTCAACTCACGATGTATACGTGGTGGATACACCAAAAGGAAGCGATAACGAGGAACAACGGGACGCTGCAAAGGATAATTCCCCCGAAAAATAGCCAAAACAGCGACGCAAGCGCCGCCCGAAGTTCCGCCTCGACAGCAACAACACCCATACAGACCCAGCCATAGAGCAGGGCAAACCATTGGACGACGAACATGCCACTAAGCAACCGTCCGAACAGGATGAATTGGACAAGCAACCCATCCCCGGTGAAAGCAACAGTCCAGATGACCTCACGCCGGACACATCATCGGAGCATAAGAACCTCCACAAAAGGCTCGTCGCCACTGCAAGAAGTCTTAAGAAGCAGAAGCGGAAGCTCAAAACAGCGGAAGACATACTCAGAATGAGATGGAGCAAAGTACTCAAGACCGCAGACAAATACGGTGAAAGTCACCAAGCAAAGAGCTACCCGAAGCGCAAACTATTGCCCGAATTTGACGAAGAGGCCATAGAGCCCACACAATCAAAAAACAAAGGGGCTGCCCGGTCGGATAGACGACCACATGACAAACAGAGAGCGGCAAGCGGCGCCGCACACAAGCTGGCACACGATCAACATAAGGATCCTCACAAAAAGGATGGCTCGGTCAGGTCCATCTACGGGCCAAGAAAGAAGGTTCCAGGGAGCAAAACAACACGTCGAGTGTTTGAAAATAATGGCACACCTAAATACAGGGGCGCCGCACACCCCCTATGTTTCACCGATGAGGTACTGGATCATGATTTTCCAGCGGGATTCAAGCCCGTAAACATAGAGGCATACGACGGAACAACAGACCCCGGATTCTGGATTGAGGATTACATCCTACACATACATATGGCTAGAGGAGATGATCTCCATGCCATAAAATACCTACCCCTCAAGCTCAAAGGGCCAGCCCAGCATTGGCTCAAAAGCCTCCCAGAAAATACCATTGGAAGTTGGGAAGAGCTCGAGGATGTGTTTCGGGAAAATTTTCAGGGGACTTATGTCCGCCCTCCGGATGCAGACGATTTAAGTCACATAACTCAACAGCCCGGAGAGTCAGCCCGCCAATTCTGGAACAGGTTCCTTACCAAAAAGAACCAAATAGTCGACTGTCCGGACGCCAAAGCCTTAGCAACCTTCAAACATAACGTCCGAGACGAATGGCTCGCCAGACACCTCGGCCAGGAAAAGCCAAGGACAATGGCCGCACTAACAAGCCTCATGACCCGCTTTTGCATGGGAGAAGATAGCTGGCTGGCAAGATGCAGCACCAGCTACCCGAGTACATCCGAGGTCATGGATGGAAATGGGAAACCACGACGCATAAAAGACCAGCGTCAGACTAAGGAAAATGGCCCAAAGAGAACGACAGTCAACGCCGGGTTCAAAAGCTCTGGGCCGAACAACAAAACACTGCCTCTTAAGGACAACAGTGACAAGCTATCCAACCTAAACAAAATCTTGGACAGGATATGTCAAATCCACAGTACCCCCGGGAAGCCTGCAAACCATACCCATAGAGATTGTTGGGTCTTCAAACAGTCCGGCCAACTTAACGCCGAACACAAGGGGCTCGACACAAGTGAGGATGATGACGAACTCCACAAGCAGAGCACCGGAAAACAAAAGAATTTCCCACAAGAAGTCAAAATAGTGAATTCACTTCAAGTGATAACAAGGAAGAATAGGGCGGCACCTACTAAAGTACGCGCCGCACGGTCCACCCCAGCGGAGTCCCGAAACTGGATGTTAAAACCAATTACTTTCGACCATCAGGATTACTCCAGAAGTATTCGAAACGCAGGATGGACTGCTTTGATTTTGGATCCTACAATCGACGGACTACAATTTACACAAGTCCTAATGGATGGCGGCAGCGATATAAACCTGCTATACCAGGACACAATCCGCAGAATGGGGATAGACCCTACCAAAATTCGCCATAGCAACACTTCCTTTAAATGAGTAACGCCAGGCCCTTATGCCAATTGTACGGGCTCCTTACTACTAGAAGTCGTGTTCGGCTCATCCGACAACTTCCGTCGCAAAAAGCTAATCTTCCATATCGCCCCATTTAAAAGTAGCCATCAAGCACTATTGGGACGCGAAGCTTTCGCCCGCTTTAACGCAATACCGCATTACGCGTCTCTTACACTTAAAATGCCCGGTCCACGCGGTATCATCTCATTAAAAGGTAACTTCGAGTGTTCCTCGACCGCGGGAGAACGTGAGACTGCCTTGACAGCCGCACACTAATCCGGCTTTGCTGATCAAAGCTCCTAAAACAGGTCATTCAGACCCCGGACACGGTTAGACGAGTCCGGTATAAATAAACAAGGGGCTTACTAGCCGCGTACCCCTTTACAAGGGGCTGCACGCATGAACAATGAGAGCCAATAAAGCTCAATTTTATTCAAACTATGTTTTAAATACATTTTTCGCACGCTCTTTTTTCAAACTAAGTTCTCCTCTTTTTTTACAGATGAACAACGTGCTACACCCGTCCAGGATACAGCACAACAGAGGCACAGGCGCAGACGTGCAACAGGGACCCGTTACAAGGATCCTTTTCAGATTAAGACCCTGCGTAAAACTTTTTTACTGTCTCTTGTTGATACACATCCCCCGGTTTCCTACCATAACCGAGGAGGAGGCTGGCGTTTTGGCATCGGCCGCGTCAGAAGTTTTCACGCGTACCTGGACATTAGGGGCTTAGGGCATTGTTCTGCCCGTTATCATAAAGACCGAATACCTTAGGGAGTGTTCGGCGTCTCGAGTTACGCCTTATATGCATCAGCTCCAAATCATGTCTTTGGTCAAATGTTGGGTTTGCCTGGCTCCTGTGTTTTGCTGCCTTACGTTCCGCTCTATTGGCTAACGCGGCACCAGGAGAACTACTGTGATTGTGCCCCGGTTCGGCCAGGTGAGCACCTCAGTAGAGAAAGCCGAAAACTGACTGTCATGATATAGCAAGAGACTGGTCAACCACTCGATCGACTACCGGAATGTTTAGAATTCCTCCACGAAGGACCATTTCCCGGTCAGGCACACACGCGCCCCGAGTTCGGAGAGCGCGATGCCCCTAGGGGCTATATAGTAGCCCCACCATCGAACTCCTATGGCTAAGTGAAAGTGATAAAGCATTATAGTCCGGTTGCCTAGTTTCCTACGCTATCACCTCCTTCACAGGACCAAGACGTTGGATTAAGTGTAAAAATGCGCCTTTTTGCAAACACCCCCGCACCATGTGCGTGGGGGCTGAAGCCGAAGACTGCCATCTTTTAGGTTATATATACATATACGTTAACGGCCGCACAGGAGGTATTTCCATACTTGAACTCACAAGTATAAAAAGCCCTTATATTATAAATATAGTTTCACAAATCATACATGTCATTTGAACATAACGTTTTTCAAGCACTGCGACTCTATCAAACGAGCGCCCTGCAGTACTTCTCCGAAATAGTGCTCGGCGGGTAATCGGCTCCTGTCCGAATCCCGGGATGCAACGTCAGTGGCCTCCATTTCTGCCCAGTATGTTTTGACACGGGCGAGAGCCATCCGTGCACCCTCTATGCATGCCGACCTCTTCATCGCCGTGATATGCGGCACCGCATCAAGGAACTGCCGCACCAGGCCAAAATAACTATTCAGCTCAGGCCTTTTCGGCCACAGATGAGCCACGACATCCTTCATGGCAAGTCCGGACAACCTATTCAGCTCAGCCCACTCAGCCAACCGATCGATTAACGGAAGTGGACGCTCCGGATTATGGAATTGAGACCAAAAAAGCTCTTCCATCCCGTGATCCTTTTGGCTTCGGAAATGCACGACTGCATCCGCCGCACTCGCCGCCAAATCAGATAAGCATCCTTCACACCCCACAACTAGCCCAACTGAACATACTTCGGGTCCGTGAACTTCCTACGCAGCAGAAAGGGCTTTCCAGCCGCAATATCCCCGGCCTGACGCAGCTCCTCCTTTATAGCCCTCATCACGGAGTGGGCATCCTTGGCTTCGGCGGTGGCCTTTTTCAGGTCCTCTTGCTCCGCTCGGCGTTCTCTTTCAAGAACCTCATAGCGGTCGGTAGCATCCTTCAGCTTCACGGCCATTCCGGCCATCTCCTCCCTGCTTCGGCAGTGAGCAGCCTTTTCGGCTTTTAGCTCTTCGGCCGCCTTCGAGGCAGCCGCATCACTCTTTCTGGCTTGCTCCTTGGCTCGAGCAAGCTCTGCCCGAAGGTCCTCCATAGCAGCGGCGCCATCTGCATCAAGCATACATGTTGTAAGGCGTGGGCATCAGCTCCCTTACCAGGTGATCGCGGAGAAACAACCTACCTTGTGACTCGTCAAGTCGTTTATTGACCAACACGATGTCCGCATCCGCAACGTCAAGTTGCCACTTCAGTTCGGCAACTACATCAGTCCGGCTGGCCACCGAACGCCCCAACACCTGTACGGGAAGGGTGACACCTTATAACTGAGATTATGATCCTCGGCACGATGTCGTTTTCGGCAACATACCGAGTCTCAGGGGCTACTATCTATATAGGGCGCATTCTAAGCGCAGAACTGTCAGAAAATATGTCATTTTTACGTACCTCAAACCCCGTCAGTAAACTTCTGACGGCCTCATGCAACCCGCTCTCAGCGGATGAAATCCTTTCAATCACCATACTCATTAATGTACGGTGATCTTCTGAGATAGACGCCCTCTCAAGCAGATCCCTCAGCTCCCCCGTCCATACACCAGTTGGTGCTGAACTCTCCGGCCCCGCCGGACTCTGGGAGACCCTCCGCGACGACACCTCAGGGTCATCCGCCCCGCCTGACGGTGCAGCAGATGGAGGCGTCTCGCTCTCCATCATCTCCGGACGAAGATCCCCCGAAGATGAGCTCTGCTGAGAAGGGCTGAGATCCGAACTACAAGGTAAGAACTTCGGTTATCCTCAGAAATAAAAACAGGGATGTCGCTTATTACAAAACTCCCCCTTTTCACTTACGGCTCGCTGGAGGGCTGATTCCCTTTGGGAAATAGTGCGGCCGGGGCTTCTCCTGGCGCAGGACCCTCCGGGGAAAATTTCTTCCCCCGCTTTGAGGCCTTGGCCTCCGGATCTTCGGAAGCGGTCCTCTTCTCCCCCTGGAGGGAGGGATTCTCGATCCCCCCTTTCTTGAGAGCCTCTTTAGCGGAGGCGGTAGTTTTCCTGTTTTTCCCTTCGCCCTCTTCTGACGGTGCAACCTCCAGCATCTTGGCTAACACGGGATCCGGCGTGGTCTCAGGGAGGGGGGCCGGACACCGTATCAGTTTTGCTTTCGCTATCCACTCCTGTTCAAGGGATAGCTGGTTAAAAGGCAAATCTATGATAAATAAACGGACGGTATGTCCGGACACAGGACTACTTACTTGAGTATCCGGGCGATTGCAACTTAGGCCGGCATCCTCGGTCAAGTCCGGACACATCTCTTGTGATCCGAAGAACAGTTTATACATTTCCACGGGCGTCGCACCCATGAAGTGGTGGAGAGCTCGTGGTCCCTCCGGATTGAATTCCCACAGCCAGCGAGGGCGACGTTTGTAGGGCAGAAGGCGCCGGATCAGCATGACCTGCACCACTACGACCAGATTGATCTCCCTCTCTTGGAGGTCTCGAATCCGACCCTGCAGTATTGGTACGTCCTTGGACGGCCCCCAGTTAAGCCCTTTGTTGACCCATGACGCCAGCCGCTGTGGAGGGCCTGGGCGAAAGGCAGGTGGCGCCACCTGCCTGGTGCCCCTGGGAGCGGTGATGTAGAACCACTCCTGTTGCCACGAACCAAGCTCCTCTTGAAGAGAGCCCTCGGGCCATGGAGCATCGGCCCTCTTGCTTATAACCGCCCCTCCGCACTCTGCCTGTCGCCCCTCGGTCATCTTCGGCTCCATGTTGAAGATCTTGAGCCACAATCCGAAGTGAGGGGTAGTGCGGAGGAAGGTTTCGCAGACAACAATGAACGATGAGATGTGGAGGATGGACTCCGGAGCCAAGTCATGGAATTCCAGCCCATAATAAAACATGAGCCCTCTCACGAAGGGGTCCGTCGGGAAGCCTAAACCCCGACGGAAGTGAGACATGAACACCACGCTCTCACTAGGCTCGGGGGTGGGAATGACTTGCCCTTGGGCGGGCAGCCTATGCGAAATCTTGCAGGTTAGATACCTGGCGTCTCTCAGCTTCAGCACGTCCTCTTCCGTGACGGAAGAGGGCATCCACCGGCCCTTTAGGTCGGAGCCGAACATTGTCGAAGGTCCGAAGCGCCCGAATCTAGAGCCTTGGGTGTTGGAACTCGGGGCGAGGGGCGGATTCGATTAAGGATTGAAGAAAAGGAACAGGCCTTGGTCTCATTATAAAGGGGTAGAATACCAAGAGCCGTCCCCGTGACCGTTTGGAACTCGCCTTCGATGGAGGGGGCGTGGCAACGGGCGCGGTTGGGTTACCCACATCCGTATTGATGGGAATCCCGGAATAAGGGGAACACGATCTCTGCTTCGACAAGATGTGCCAAGGAAACTGCTTCGCTAAACACGCTGAGGTGGAATAATAAAAACGATTCGAGTAAAGGCTTGGCCGTGGTGTGACGTCACACCACGAAATACGTCAGCAGATTGAACTTGTGTAAATATTATTCTCTCTACAGTGGTATGTGGAATTTATTTTGCAGAGCCGGACACTATCCTGGTGTTCACAATCTTCTATGAATTATTCGGAGGAGGAACCCGCCTTGCAATGCCGAAGACAATATGCGCGCCGGACTCGTCGTCATTGAAGCCTGGTTCAGGGGCTACTGAGGGAGTCCTGGACTAGGGGGTGTCCGGATAGCCGAACTATCATCATTGGCCGGACTCCAAGACTATGAAGATACAAGATTGAAGACTTCATCCCGTGTCCGGAAGGGACTTTCCTTGGCGTGGAAGGCAAGCTTGGCAATACGGATATGTAGATCTCCTACCATTGTAATCGACTCTGTGTAACCCTAGCCCTCCCCGGTGTCTATATAAACCGAAGGGTTCTAGTCCATAGGACGGACAACAATCATACCATAGGCTAGCTTCTAGGTTTTAGCCTCCTTGATCTCGTGGTAGATCCACTCTTGTACTACCCATATCATCAATATCAATCAAGCAGGAGTAGGGTTTTACCTCTATCGAGAGGGCCCGAACCTGGGTAAAAACATCGTGTCCCTTGTCTCCTGTTACCATCTGCCTAGACGCACTGTTCGGGACCCCCTACCCGAGATCCGCCGGTTTTGACACCGACACCCCCCTTCACCTTCTTCCGAAGGCGCAACCTCCAGCATCCTGGTTAACACAGGTTCCGGCGTGGTCTCAGGGAGGGGGGCCGGACACCTGATTAACTTTGCTTTCGCTATCCACTCCTGTTCAAGGGACATCTCTTTTAAAGGGCGAGTTTGTGATAAATATAGGATAGCGTGTCCGGGTACAGGGCTACTTACTTGAGTATCCGGGCGATTGCAGCTCAGACCTACGTCCTCGATCAAGTCTGGACACATCTCTTGTGATCCGAAGAAAAGCTTGTACATCTCCACGGGCGTCGTGCCCATAAAATGTTGGAGAGCTCGTGGTCCCTCCGGGTTAAATTCCCATAGGCGGAGGGGGCGACGTCTGCAGGGCAGGATGCGATGAGTCAGCATGACCTGCGCTACTACGACCAAAGTGATCTATCTCTAGGAGGTCTCGAATGCGGCCCTACAGCAAGGGCACATCCTTGGACGGCCCCCAGTCAAGCCCTTTATTGACCCATGACGCCAGCCGCGGTGGAGGACCCGAGCGAAAGGCAGGTGGCGCCACCCATTTGGTGCCCCTGGGAGCTGTGATATAAAACCACTCTTGTTTCCATGAACTGAGCTCCTCTCGAAAAGAGCCCTCGGGCCACGGAGCATCAGCATTCTTGCTTATAACAGCCCCTCCGCACTCTACCTGTTGCCCCTTGATCATCTTCGGCTCCACTTTGAAGGTCTTGAGCCACAATCCGAAGTGAGGGGTAATGCGGAGGAAGGCTTCACACACAACGATGAACGATGAGATGTGGAGGATGGACTCCGGATCCAAGTCGTGAAATTCCAACCCATAGTAAAACATGAGCCCCCTCACGAAGGGGTCCGTCGGGAAGCTTAGCCCCCGAAGGAAGTGAGACACGAACACCACGCTTTTACCAGGCTTGGGAGTGGGAATAACCTGCCCTTGGGCAGGCAGCCTATGCAAAATTTCGCTGGTTAAATACCTGGCATCTCTTAGCTTTAGCACGTCTTCTTCCGTAACGGAGGAAGGCATCCACCGGCCTTGCAGGTCGGAGCCGGACATCATCGAAGGTCCGAAGCGCCTGAATCTGGAGCTTTGGGTGTTGGAACTCGAGGCGAGGGGCGGATTCGATTGAGATTGAAAGAAGGGAGTGGAGCCTTGGTCTCTTTATAAAGAGGTTGAATACCAAGAGCCTCCCCCGTGACCGTTCGGGACTCGCCTTCGATAGAGGAGACGTGCCAATGGGCACGGTTGGGTTACCCACGCCCGTATTGATGAGAATCTCGGAATAAGGGGACACGATCTCTGCTTTGACAAGACGTGCCAAGGAAACCGCCTTGCTAAACGCACTGAGGTGGAACAGTAAAAACGATTCGAATAAAGGCTTGGCCGTGGTGTGATGTCACGCCATGGAATACGTCAGCAGATTGAATTTGTGTAAATATTATTCTCTCTACGGTGGTATGTGGAACTTTTTTTGCAGAGCCGAACACTATCCTTGTGTTCAAAAATCTTCTATGAAGTATTCGGAAGAGGAACCCGCCTTGCAATGCCGAAGACAATATGCACGCCGGACTTGTCGTCATTGAAGCCTGGTTCAGGGGCTACTGAGGGAGTCCCGGACTAGGGGGTGTCCGGATAGCCGAACTATCATCTTCGGCCGGACTCCTGGACTATGAAGATACAATATTGAAGACTCCGTCCCGTGTCCGGATGGGACTTTCCTTGGCGTGGAAGGCAAGCTTGGCGATACGGATATGTAGATCTCCTACCATTGTAACTGACTCTGTGTAACCCTAACCCTCTTCGGTGCCTATATAAACCGGAGGGTTTTAGTTCGTAGAACAACAATCATACCATAGGCTAGCTTCTAGGGTTTAGCCTCTCTGATCTCGTGGTAGATCTACTCTTGTACTACCCATATCATCAATATCAATCAAGCAGGAGTAGGGTTTTACCTCCATCGAGAGGGCCCGAACCTGGGTAAAAACATCGTGTCCCTTGTCTCCTGTTACCATCCGCCTAGACGCATAGTTCGGGACCCCCTACCCGAGATCCGCCGGTTTTGACACCGACACCCGCGTTATCAACCAACGAATAAAAATCATCATGAATCCTGGCTGCTCTCAAGAAATCATCACAAGGCCATTCACACGGCCGTACTTCCGCCACACGAGGAAGATTATACTTGGGCTTTTCATTCTCCTTAGCTTGTTTATCCTTAGAGCCTTGGCTAGAAGAGCCCCTCAAGAAAAATCTATTCATCTTTTTCTGAAAATTTCTGAAATTTTTAGTAACTCAAAATAAAAGTGAACCAAACTCAATATAATTGATAGCAACTACTCCCACAAGTGCCTAGAGCCTATATCATGCATTAGAATGACTTGGGACCATATAAATTTGACATGCAAGCTCAAGAACAGGGTCACCTTGGCAGCAAAAATTTGCAATGAATAAAGCACTAGAACAAAAACTAATTGGACCATTGGAGGAGTCATATACCAAAAAACAATCCCCCAAAGCAGTTTTGTGAATGGAGCTTTGAGCAAGGAGATCGAAAATGGCAGCAAAATGAGCTAGAACTCATGCTTGAGCTGGATAGTGATTTTTTTTGGGAGGAAGAAGAAGTGTGTGGGTGCAGGAATAAGTGGAGAGGGGCCACCGTGGGCCCACGAGGCAGGGGGGCGCGCCTTATAGGGGTGGGCGCGCTCTGGACCCTCGTGGCCAGGTGCCAGCTCCCCTGTTGTGTTCTCAATTCCAGATATTCTCAAATATTCTAGAAAAAATCATATTAAATTTGCAGGGCATTTGGAGAAATTTTATTTTCGGGTATTTTTTATTGCATGGATAATTCAGAAAACAGACAGAAAATACTATTTTTACTTTATTTAATCTAAATGATAGAAAGTAAAAGGAGGGTACAGAAGGTTGTGCCTTCTAACTTCATCCATCTCATGCTCTTCAAAAGGAATCCACTAACAAGGTTGATCAAGTCTTGTTAACAAACTCATTCCGAATAACATGGAACTGGAGAAATTTCAAATAACACTAGGTTACCTCAACGGGGATATGCACATCCCCAATAAATATCATATTTCTTCTTGATAGTAGGAAGAGGAAATTCAAAACCTCCAATAATGATAGTTGGAATTTTTCCAATAGAATTGATGCTATGAACTTGAGGTTGTTTCCTCGGAAAGTTTACCATATGCTCATTACCATTAACATGAAAAGTGACATTGCCTTTATTGCAGTTAATAACAGCCCCTGCAGTATTCAAAAATGGTCTACCAAGGATAATCGACATACTATCATCCTCGGGAATATCAAGAATAACAAAGTCCGTTAATATAGTAACGTTTGCAACCACAACAGGCACATCCTCACAAATACCAACAGGTATAGCAGTTGATTTATTAGCCATTTGCAAAGATATTTCAGTAGGTGTCAACTTATTCAATTCAAGTCTATGATATAAAGAGAGAGGCATAACACTAACACCGGCTCCAAGATCACAAAAAGCAGTTTTAACATAGTTTCTTTTAATGGAGCATGGTATAGTTGGTACTCTTGGATCTCCAAGTTTCTTAGGTATTCCACCCTTAAAAGTATAATTAGCAAGCATGGTGGAAATTTCAGCTTCCAGTATCTTTCTTTTATTTGTAATAATATCTTTCATGTACTTAGCATAAGGATTCACTTTAAGCATATCAGTTAAACGCACACGTAAAAAGATAGGTCTAATCATTTCAGCAAAGCGCTCAAAATCCTCATCATCCTTTTTCTTGGATGGCTTAGGAGGAAAACGCATGGGTTTCTGAACCCATGGTTCTCTTTCTTTACCATTCTTCCTAGCAACAAAGTCTCTCTTATCATAACATTGATTCTTTGATTGTGGGTTATCAAGATAAACAGCAGGTTCAATCTCTACATCATTATTATTTCTAGGTTGAGCATCAACATGAACATTATCATTAACATTATCGCTAGGTTCATGTTCGTCACCAGATTGTGTTTCAGCATCAGAAATAGAAATATCATTGGGATTCTCAAGTGTGTCTACAACAGGTTCACTAGAAGCATGCAAAGTCCTATCATTTTTCTTTTTCTTCTTTTTAGAAGGACTAGGTGCATCTAAATTATTTCTCTGAGAATCTTGCTCTATTCTCTTAGGGTGGCCTTCAGGATACAAACGTTCCTGAGTCATTTTACCAGTTCTAGTAGCCACTCTAACAGAAAAATCATGTTTATTATTTAATTCATCGAGCAAATCACTATGAGCTTTAAGTACTTGTTCTACTTGAGTGGTAACCATAGAAGCATATTTACTAATGAGTTTAAGTTCACCTTTAACTCTAGCCATATAATCACTCAAGCGTCCAATCATGTAAGAATTACTCTTTAATTCTCTACCAACATAAGCATTGAAGTTTTTTTGTCTAGTGCTACGTCTTGAGCTTGCGTTGGTTTTCCTTGAAGAGGAAAGGGTGATGCAGCAATAGTAGCGTAAGTATTTCCCTCAGTTTTTGAGAACCAAGGTATCAATCCAGTAGGAGGCTCCTCAGAAGTCCCACACACCTACACAAACAAACAAGAACCTCACAACCAATGCAATAAAGGGTTGTCAATCCCTTCATGGCAACTTGCGAAAGTGAGACCTGATAGAGATAATATGATAAGATAATTTTTTTTTTGGTATTTTTATGATATAGATTAGAAAAGTAAAGATGCAAATAAAAGTAGATTGAAAGCTTATATGATAGAAGATAAACCCGGGGGCCATAGGTTTCACTAGTGGCTTCTCTCAAGATAGCATAAGTATTACGGTGGGTGAACAAATTACTGTCGATCAATTGATAGAGAAGCGAATAATTATGAGATTACCTAGGCATGATCATGTATATAGGCATCACGTCGATGACAAGTAGACCGACTCCTGCCTGCACCTACTACTATTACTCCACACATCAACCGCTGTCCAGCATGCATCTAGAGTATTAAGTTCATAAAGAACAGAGTAACGCATTAAGAAAAATGACATGATGTAGAGGGATAAACTCATGCAATATGGCCCTCCGTGGTCGATTCCCCCTCCGGCAGAGCGCCGACGAAGGCTCCAAGATGGGATCTCGCGGATACAGAAGGTTACGGCGGTGGAAATAGTTTTTCATGGTGCTCCTCGATGGTTTCAGGGTACATGGGTATATATAGGAGGAAGAAGTAGGTCGGTGGACGCTCGAGGGGCCCACGATGGTGGGGGCACGCCGGGCACCCTCGTGGCCGCCTCCTCTGTTGCTTGACGTCCACTCCAAGTCCCCTGGATCACGTTTGTTCCAAAAAGATCGCTCCCGAAGGTTCCGTTCCGTTTGGACTCCGTTTGATATTCCTTTTCTTCGAAACATTGAAATAGGCAAAAAAATAGCAATTCGGGCTGGGCCTCCGGTTAGTAGGTTAGTCCCAAAAATGATATAAAAGTGTAAAGTAAAGCCCATAAACATCCAAAATGGGTAATATAATAGCATGGAACAATCAAAAATTATTGATACGTTGGAGACGCATCAAGCATCCCCAAGCTTAATTCTTGCTCGTCCTCGAGTATGTAAATGGTAAAAACAGAAGTTTTGATGTGGAATGCTACCTAGCATAATTCTCAGTGTAATTTTCTTTATTGTGGCATGAATGTTCAGATCCAAATGATTCAAAATAAAAGTTCATATTAACATAAGAAATAGTAATACTTCAAGCATACAAATCAAAGCAATCACGTCTTCTCAAAATAACATGGCATTAGAAGGTTTATCCCTACAAAATCATATAGTTAGGCTATGCTTCATTTTCGTCACACAAAAATGCTCTCATCTTGCACATCCCCGATGACAAGCCAAGCAATTGTTTCGTACTTAAGTAATCTCACGCAATACATGAGCGTGAGCCATGGATATAGTACTATGGGTGGAATAGAATATGATGATGGAGGTTGTGTGGAGAAGACAAAAGAGGAGAAAGTCTCATGGTATTGAGGCTAATCAACGGGCTATGGAGATGCCCATCAATTGATGTCAACATGAGGAGTAGGGATTGCCATGCAACAGATGCACTAGAGCTATAAATGTATGAAAGCTCAACAAAAGAAACTAAGTGGGTGTGCATCCAACTTGCTTGCTCACGAAGACCTAGGGCATTTGAGGAAGCCCATCGTAGGAATATACAAGCCAAGTTCTATAATGAAAATTCCCACTAGTATATGAAAGTGACAACATAAAAGACTTTCTATATGAAACATGGTGCTACTTTGAAGCACAAGTGTGGAAAATGATAGTAACCTTGCCCCCTTTTTTTTGGGCCTTTCTATTTCTTTTGGCCTTTTTTCTTTTCTTTAGGGAGAATGCTCCAATAATGATGATCATCACACATCTATTTATTTACAATTCATGAATCACAACTCAAAACTAGAACAAGATATGACTCTATATGAATGCCTCCGGCGGTGTATCGGGATGGGCAATGAATCAAGAGTGACATGTATGAAAAATTATGCATGGTGGCTTTGCCTCAAATACGATGTCAACTACATGATCATGCAAGGCAATATGACAATGATGATGTGTGTCATGATGATGAACGAAATGGTGGAAAGTTGCATGGCAATATATCTCGGAATGGCTATGGAAATGCCATAATAGGTAGGTGGTGGCTGTTTTGAGGAAGATATAAGGAGGTTTATGTGTGATAGAGCGTATCGTATCATGGGGTTTGGATGCACTGGTGAAGTTTGCACCAACTCTCAAGGTGAGAAAGGGCAATGCACGGTACCGAAGAGGCTAGCAATGATGGAAGGGTGAGAGTGCGTATAATCCATGGACTCAACATTTGTCATAAAGAACTCATATACTTATTGCAAAAATCTACAAGTCATCAAAAACCAAGCACTACGCGCATGCTCCTAGGGAGATAGATTGGTAGGAAAAGACTATCGCTCGTCCCCGACCGCCACTCATAAGGATGACAATCTAAGAACACCTCATGTTTCAAATTTGTTACACAACTTTTACCATACATGCATGCTACGGGACTTGCCAACTTCAACACAAGCATTCTTTCAATTCATAATCACCCAACTAGCATGACTCTAATATCACTACCTCCATATCTCAAAACAATTATCAAGTATCAAATTGATCATAGCATCCAATTCACTTCCTACGATAGTTTTTATTATACCCAACTTGGATGCCCATCATTTTAGGACCAATTTTATAACCATAGCAAATACCATGCTGTTCTAAAAGACTCTCAAAAAAATATAAGTGAAGCATGAGAGATCAACAATTTCTACAAAATCAAGCCACCGCCATGCTCTAAAAGATATAAGTGAAGCACTAGAGCAAAACTATCTAGCTCAAAAGATATAAGTGAAGCACATAGAGTATTCTAATAAATTCCAAAAAAGTGGGTTTTTCCCAAAAGGTGTGTATAGAAAGGATGATTTTGGTAAACTAAAAAGCAAAGACTAATACTGTTGGGGATATAACTATTGAGTATAAACCGCCCAGGAGGGGCCGGTTTACCCTCAACCGTATTGAAGCCCATGAAGACTCAGAAGATGGCATTTTATTGTGAAGCATAGAGGCCCGGAGCCCAGTGGCGGATTAGGGCCCATGATAACAAACCGCCATCGTTATGTAACTTGTGTTGTAAGTTAGGAAAGGAGAGTCCGAGCCGGACCCTTGTATGAGTCGGCCTCGGGACTCTGTAGACCAGCCGGGCATCAACCTGTGTATATAAAGGGACGACCTGGCGGCGGTTCAGGGACAACAAACAACAACTCGAGACTCAGGCAAGCGTATTTGCTCCCTGGTCATCGAAACCCAATTAATCCCATCACAACTAGACGTAGGCTTTTACCTTCATCGAAGGGGCCGAACTAGCATAAACTCTCGTGTCCCTTGTCCGGTTTAACCCCTTCAAGCTAACCCGTTGCGATGGCTCCACGACTAAGTCCTTTCATGAGGACAGCTGACGTGTTAATTCCACGACAGTTGGCGCCCACCGTGGGGCTATCGCACGATGGTTTTGAGTTCTTGAAGGGCAACTTTGAAGGACTCAAGGGGTACGTGGTCGGCCGGATGACCAAGAGCCGTCGCGGCAAGCTTTACATCGACGACAAAGGATGGGGCCCCGAGGCCGGCTCAATCGAGTACGGGTAGTGGGTCCCCTTTGGCGGAATTCATGTCTTCATCGGCAAGATCGGAGAACCGGGCCCTGAGCCGGACATCTGCACCGACCTCGTCGAGACGGCTCAGCATGCGAATCCAGCCCGGGTTAAGCCCGCCGTGAAGCGTGCTTTCGTAGGATGTGTCCATGGGATCGGATCTGAACCGGTGTCTGAAGGCGAGACGGCCGTATATTCCAACGGCGAGTCGTCCACTGGCGAAACTGAGTCCTTGTACCAGATTCATAACGGTGTGTTCGAAGGATATTCCGATGGCAACAGTATTCCGGACCTCCTTGAACCGCCAAGTCGGGTTGCTGTTTACATGGCTGGAATGCAGCCTACGTTGCAGTCTTCGTCTACAGCAGCAATGAATACCGGATCGGCAGCTGCGGCAGGAGTCCCGGCGCGCCGACCGGCTCAAGTCCTCTCTGGTTTGATGGATGCCTGGGCGACCTTGTTAACCATGGCAGTCACCCCTGAGACGCGGTATCAGCACAATGCAGACATTGTGAAACCGAAGGACCAAATAACACAGGCTAAGGAGGACCTGGCAACTGAGGATGCTAGGATGGCAGAGGAACGGGCCGCTTTGGATGCCCAGTCACAGCGCCCCCGGTTTACGAAGGGTTAAGTCTCTTTCAGACGCCAGGCGCTGGGCCGAGCAATTCGGCAGCTGCAAACCGGACTGATGTGCCTAGGACAACTCCGGATCAACTACGGATAACAGAGCCACCCCGACGGACAGATAACCCGCTGCAATACGTGTCTACACCACCGGGTCACTTCTCGAGCCCTCTCGATAACATGATCGCCGCAGCATCACGCCTGGCAGCCATTCCGATGGAGGGCGATTCAATAGCAGCAATTGAAACGCGACGGGCGAGAGACCTTCTTCAAACCGCCGTGGTATAGCAGCAGGCTTATTCGTATAGCCGGGATAGAATTCATTCAACCCCTTGTCCGAGCCCAAGCTATAGCAGGCGTATGGATGAACCGGAAGTGTCTAGCAGCGCGCGACATCGTAATGCTCAAGATGTGGTGGATCATGGCAGGGCACGAAGGGATGCCGCTTTGGGTCGTTATCAACTTGCCCCGGTTCAGCCAGCAGCGTCAGTTGACCGAGGCACTTGGCTTGCCTTCAGTTCCTGGGGAGTTCTGTGCTTTATTCCGGCTCTCCGTAATGTGCGTCTGCCCAAAGATTCCAAGGGTCCATGCAAAGTGCCTAATTACACGGCGGGTCTGCCACCTGAGGCGTGGGTCGAGAGTTATGAGATGGCAATGGAGATGCTGGATGTAGATGAAGCGGCCTGTGCAAAGTACTTCACGATGATGTTGGAAGGAATGGCCCGTACTTGGTTGAAAAATCTACCAGCTAATTCCATCGAGTCATGGGATCAGCTGAAGGCCCGGCTTATAGCCAATTTTAAAGACACGTGCAAACAGCCCATGTCCATCGTGGATCTGGATGCTTGTGTTCAAGGGGAGAACGAGCCAACAACTCATTGGGTACGCCAGGTTTCAGAAGTTTTGCACTCGTCCGACCGGATTAACGCTGGTCAAGCAATTATAACACTGGAGTGCAATTGCTGGTTTAAGTCACTGAAGATGAAGTTGGGACGGCTCAAGCGTCATTGTAATGACATGGGAACCCTCATGGCAGCTTTGGTCAAGTATGTCGATTCTGATAATACCAAGGATCCCGATTCTGATAATGAGAAACCGGAGAAGGGAAAGAAGAACGACGGTGCAAAGGGGCAGCAACACAACCAAGGAGGCCATGGGAATAATGGTAAGCATAAAGCAGATTCAGATTTTGTGGCTAACGCTAATGTGCAGCGTCGTAAAGGTAAACCGCCCCAGCGCGGCGGGGCGATGAATCTGGAGTGTTTGTTGAATCAGCCCTGTCCAAAGCATGGGACCAAGGAGGCTCCTGCAACGCATCTCTGGAAGGATTGTAACGTTATGAAGGAGTTCAAAAACTCTGATCTTTTCTGGTATGATCAGGGTCCGTCGGGCGGTTCAGGTCCAGGTTTTCATGGTGGTGGCGGTTCAAACTCTGGGTTTCAGAATAATCATGGCAACCAGAACAACCAAGGTGGTAATAACCAGCAGAATAATCAAGGAAATCAGCAGCAGTCGGGTTACCAGAGTCACCCAAAGCAGTTGAATGGTGGGCAGTATCATGTGTTCACCACTAGTTTGTGCAAGCATGATCAGAAGCTTCACAAGAGGGCAGTTAATGCTGTTGAACCGGTAGTACCACGCTATCTGCGGTGGTCCGAACAACCTATTGTGTGGAGTAGGAAGGATCATCCGCCCCGGGTTGACAATCCGGGTCAACTGGCTTTGGTGGTGGCACCTTAGGTGGGAGGTTATAAGTTTACCAAAGTACTCATGGATGGAGGAAGCAGTATCAATATTCTGTATTATGAGACCTTCCGTCGCATGGGGTTGACAGACAAGAATCTTAAACCGCCCAACACTGTTTTTCATGGTGTGGTACCAGCTCAAGATGCCAGGTCATAAAGGGACTATTACGATTCACGGAAGTCGTAAAATTGCTTTGGACTGAGAGGAAGGTGATGCGGCCTATGCTGAGTCGGTTTGTGCTACAGAGGAGCTAAAGTTCTATAAGGAAAATGTTGATCCGGCAGATATGATCCCTCTGAAGAAGCCCACCACTGAACATGACCCAACCCTGCATTTCAAACCGGCCGATGAGACTAAGCTTGTTGACTTCGTGCCTGGCGATTCGTCCAAGCAGTTCAGCATCAGCACAAATCTGGATCCGAAATAGGAAAGCGCGCTCATCGAGTTCATCCATGAGAACCGGGACATTTTTGCATGGAAACCTTCTGACATGTCAGGTGTACCGAGGGAACTCGCTGAGCACACTCTCAATATTGATCCCAAGTTTAAACCAGTCAAACAATTTCTTCGTCGCTTTAATGAGGGGAGACGTAAGGCAATTGGTGAAGAAGTAGCCCGGCTGTTGGTTGCCAGGTTTATCGTTGAAGTTTTTCATCCTGAATGGCTGGCTAATCCGGTGCTTGTTCTTAAGAAAAATGGCACTTGGCGTATGTGTGTGGACTACACGGATTTGAATAAAGCTTGTCCGGCCGATCCCTTTGCTCTCCCGCGTATTGATCAGATCATTGATGCGATGGCGGGTTGTGAGCACCTGAGTTTTTTGGATGCTTATTCAGGATATCATCAGATCAAGATGGCAGTTAAGGACCAAGAGAAGACAACTTTCATCACTCCCTTTGGAGCCTTCTGCTATGTTTCTATGCCCTTTGGGCTCAAGAGTGCCCAGGCAACTTATCAGCATTGTGTGCAGAATTGTCTTCACACGCAGATTGCGTGTAATGTTCATGCCTATGTGGATGACATTGTGGTAAAATCCAGGAAGAAGGAAACACTGATAGATGATCTCAAGGAGACGTTTGACAATCTTCGGGTTTACAAGATGATGCTTAATCTAGAAAAATGTGTTTTTGGTGTTCCGGCAGGCAAGCTTCTCGGTTTTCTTGTATCCAACAGGGGCATTGAGGCTAATCCGGAAAAGATTAAGGCAATCACATCCCTGGCTAAACCGAAGTGTATCAATGATGTTCAACGTCTAGCAGGTCGGATTGCAGCCCTTAGCCGGTTTATTAGTCGTCTGGGAGAGAAGGCAATTCCTTTGTATCAGATGTTGAAAAAGACAGATGATTTCGTCTGGAGTGATGCAGCCAATGTGGCTTTTGAGGAGTTAAAGCGGCAGTTGGTTGAACCGCCGGTTCTTGCAGCCCCAGTTGATAATGAGCCTTTGCTGTTATACGTGGCTGCCAATGCCCGAGCGGTCAGTGTGGCAATTGTGGTTGAGCGTAAGGAAGCTGGGAAGGAATATCCGGTTCAACGACCTGTATACTACATCAGTGAAGTCCTGATCGAGTCAAAACAACCCTATCCACATTGGCAGAAGTTGGTGTATGGGGTTTTTACGGCAAGTCGAAAACTCAAGCAATACTTTCAAGGCCATCCCATAACAGTGGTTAGTTCTGCTCCTTTGGGCGATATAATTCAAAACAGGGAAGCAACTGGCCGGGTTGCAAAGTGGGCGATTGAGCTTGGACCACACGGTTTGAAGTATGTACCTCGAACAGCCATCAAATCTCAGGCCCTCGTGGATTTTATCAATGATTGGACCGAGTTGCAAGAACCAGAAGAAAAACCGGATAATACATACTGGACTATTCAGTTTGATGGATCCAGGCAGTTGGAGGGCTCGGGGGCTGGAGTTGTTCTCACTTCCCCTCGAGGTGATAAAAATTTCTATGTCCTCCGCTTGATGTTTCCCTGTACTAACAATGCAGGTGAGTACGAAGCTTTACTCCATGGTCTCCGTGTGGCCAAAGAGATGAACTTAAGCCGAGTTCGTTGTTTTGGAGATTCGGATCTGGTGGCTCAGCAAGTTTCTGGTACTTGGGATTCTAAGGATCCACTCATGGCGGCTTACATGCGTGAGGTGGATATTGTGGCGGGTCACTTCAAAGGGTATCAAGTTGAGCATATCGATCGGCGCAAAAACGAAGCAGCAGATGCTTTGAGCCGGCTTGGATCTCAACGTAAACCGGTACCTCCTAATACCTTTTTAGATATCTTGCATAACCCGTCTGTTAAGTTGCCTACAGAAGAGGATTTGGCTGTTCCTGATCCGGAGGCTCAATTGGTGGCTGCTTTGCATATTGTGCCGAATTGGACAGTTCCGTATCTGGCGTATTTGAACCGGGGCGAACTACCAGATGATAAAGTCCTGGCTCGACAGATAGTCCGGTGATCCAAGTCCATGGCTATTCACAATGGCGAGTTACACCGCTGTAGCGTTTCAGGCGTATTTCAACGTTGTGTTTCTCCAGAAGAAGGTCAAGAAATCCTACAAGAAATTCATGAAGGGGATTGTGGTCATCATGCCGATTCAAAGTCACTGGTTGACAAAGCTTTCCGTCATGGATTTTACTGGTTGACAGCTCATGCTGATGCGGAGGATTTGGTAAAGCGATGTGATGCTTGTCAAAAAATTTCACACAGGGCTCATGTTCCGGCTCAAGAACTACAGATGATTCCTATCACTTGGCCTTTTGCTACTTGGGGGCTTGATATGGTGGGGCCCTTCAAGCGTTCCCAGGACAAGAAGACCCACCTGTTGGTGGCAGTTGATAAATTCACCAAGTGGGTTGAAGCGGAGCCTGTCAGCAAGTGTGACGCAGCTACGGCGGTTCAATTTCTCAAAAAGATTATCTTCCACTTTGGCTTTCCACACAGTATTATCACGGATAATGGTACAAACCTTTCCAAAGGTGAGATGGAGGATTTCTGTCAAAGAGAGCACATCCGGCTTGACTTAGCATCTGTCGCGCACCCTCAATCCAACGGTCAAGCGGAGCGAGCCAATCAAGAAATTTTGAAGGGTCTTAAACCCCGGCTCATGATTCCCTTGAAGCAGACGCCGGGGTGTTGGGTGGAAGAATTACCTTCTGTATTATGGAGTATCAACACCACCCCCAATCGATCAACAGGTTACACACCTTTCTTCATGGTATACGGGGCAGAGGCAGTTCTACCAAGTGATATACATCATGACTCGCCCCGGGTTGCTAATTATGTTGAAGCGAACAATGAGCAAGCCCGCCAAGAGGCGCTGGACCTGTTAGATGAGAAACGGGATATGGCTCTGGCTTGATCGGCGGTTTATCAACAAGACCTACGGCGTTATCACAGCCATCGGGTTAGGACAAGAACCTTTCAAGAAGGTGACTTGGTGCTCCGGCTCATCCAGGATCAGACTGTTGGGGAACGTAGCAGAAATTCAAAATTTTCCTACGTGTCACCAAGATCTATCTATGGAGAGACCAGAAACGAGGGGAAGGAGAGTGCATCTACATACCCTTGTAGATCGCTAAGCGGAAGCGTTCAAGTGAACGGGGTTGATGGAGTCGTACTCGTCGTGATTCAAATCACCGATGATCTAGTGCCGAACGGACGACACCTCCGCGTTCAACACACGTACAGCTCGACGATGTCTCCCACGCCTTGATCCAGCAAGGAGAGAGGGAGAGGTTGAGGAAGACTCCATCCAGCAGCAGCACAACGGCGTGGTGGTGATGGAGGAGCGTGGCAATCCTGCAGGGCTTCGCCAAGCACCTACGGGAGAGGAGATGTGTCACGGGAGGGAGAGGGAGGCGCCATGCCTTAGGTATGATTGCTCCTCCTTTTCCCCACTATATATAGGGCCAAGGGAGAGGGGGGAGGCGCAGCCTTGCCCCTTCCTCCAAGGAAGGGGTGCGGCTAAGAGGGGGGGAGGAGTCCATCCTCCCCAAGGCACCTCGGAGGTGCCTTCCCCCTTCAGGACTCTTCCCTCTAGGGTTCCCTAGGCGCATGGGCCTCTTGTGTCTGGTGCCCTTGGCCCATGTAGGTCAAGGCGCACCCCCTACAGCCCATGTGCCCCCCCGGGGCAGGTGGCCCCACCCGGTGGGCCCCCGGGACCCTTCCGGTGGTCCCGGTACAATACCGATGACCCCGAAACTTGTCCCGATGGCCGAAACAGGACTTCCTATATATAAATCTTTACCTCCGGACCATTTCGGAACTCCTCGTGACGTCCGGGATCTCATCCGGGACTCCGAACAACATTCGGTAACCACATACAAGCTTCCTATATAACCCTAGAGTCATCGAACCTTAAGTGTGTAGACCCTACGGGTTCGGGAGACATGTAGTCATGACCGAGATGTTCTCCGGTCAATAACCAACAGCGGGATCTGAATACCCATGTTGGCTCCCACATGTTCCACGATGATCTCATCGGATGAACCACGATGTCAAGGACTTAATCAATCCCGTATACAATTCCCTTTGTCTATCGGTACGATACTTGCCCGAGATTCGATCGTCGGTATCCCGATACCTTGTTCAATCTCGTTATCGGCAAGTCTCTTTACTCGTTCCGTAACACATCATCCCGTGATCAACTCCTTGATCACATTGTGCACATTATGATGATGTCCTACCGAGTGGGCCCAGAGATACCTCTCCGCTTACACGGAGTGACAAATCCCAGTCTCGATTCGTGCCAACCCAACAGACACTTTCGGAGATACCTGTAATGCACCTTTATAGCCACCCAGTTACGTTGTGACGTTTGGCACACCCAAAGCACTCCTACGGTATCCGGGAGTTGCACAATCTCATGGTCTAAGGAAATGATACTTGACATTAGAAAAGCTTCAGCATACGAACTACACGATCTAGTGCTATGCTTAGGATTGGGTCTTGTCCATCACATCATTCTCCTAATGATGTGATCCCGTTATCAACGACATCCAATGTCCATAGCCAGGAAACCATGACTATCTGTTGATCACAACAAGCTAGTCAACTAGAGGCTCACTAGGGACAGATTATGGTCTATGTATTCACACGTGTATTACGATTTCCGGATAATACAGTTATAGCATGAATAAAAGACAATTATCATGAACAAGGAAATATAATAATAATCAATTTATTATTGCCTCTAGGGCATATTTCCAACAGTCTCCCACTTGCACTAGAGTCAATAATCTAGTTCACATCGATATGTGATTAACACTCAAGGTCACATCCCCATGTGACTAACACCCAAAGAGTTTACTAGAGTCAATAATCTAGTTCACATTTACCATGTGATTAACACTCGATGAGTTCTGGGTTTGATCATGTTATGCTTGTGAGAGAGGTTATAGTCAACGGGTCTGAACCTTTCAGATCCGTGTGTGCTTTACAAATCTCTATGTCATCTCCTAGATGCAGCTACCACGTTCTATTTGGAGCTATTCCAAATAACTGTTCTACTTGGAGCTATTCTAAATTGTTGCTCCATTATACGTATCCGGTATCTCTACTTAGAGCTATCCGGATAGGTGTTAAGCTTGCATCGACGTAACCCTTTACGACGAACTCTTTTACCACCTCCATAATTGAGAAAATTCCTTAGTCCACTACTTACTAAGGATAACTTTGACCGCTGTCCTGTGATCCATTCTTGGATCACTCTTGTACCCCTTGACTGACTCATGGTAAAGCACACTTCAGGTGCGGTACACAGCATAGCATACTGTAGAGCCTATGTCTTAAGCATAGGGGACGACCTTCGTTCCTTTCTCTCTATTCTGCCATGGTCGAGCTTTAAGTCTTAACTTCATACCTTACAACTCAGGCAAGAACTCCTTCTTTGACTGATCCATCTTGAACACCTTCAAGATCACGTCAAGGCATGTGCTCATTTGAAAGTACTATTAAGCGTTTTGATCTATCCTTATAGATCTTGATGCTCAATGTTCAAGTAGCTTAATCCAGGTTTTCCATTGAAAACACTTTCCAAATAACCCTATATGCTTTCCAGAAATTCTACGTCATTTCGGATCATTAATATGTCAACAACATATACTCATCAGAAATTCTATAGTGCTCCCACTCACCTTTTTGGAAATACAAGTTTCTCATAAACTTTGTATACACCCAAAATCTTTGATCATCATCAAAGCATACATTCCAACTCCGAGATGCTCACTCCAGTCCTCAGAAGGATTGCTGGAGCTTTGCATACTTATTAGCATATTTCAGGATAGACAAAACCTTCCGGTTGTATCACATACAACCTTTCCTCAAAAATCGTCGAGGAAACAATGTTTTTTGACATCCTATCTGCAAGATTTCATAAATAATGCAGTAATTGCTAATATAATTCCAACAGACTCTTAGCATCGCTACGAGTGAGAAAGTCTCATCGTAGTCAACTCCTTGAACTTGTCGAAAAACATCTTAACGACAAGTCGAGCTTTCTCAATGGTGACACTTACCATCATTGTCTGTCTTCCTTTCAAAATCCATCTGCACTCAACAGCCTTACGACCATCGAGTTGTTCTGCCAAAGTCTACACTTTGTTTTCATACATGGATCCTATCTCGGATTTTATGGCTTCTAACCATTTGTCGGAATTTGGGCCCACCATCGCTTCTCCATAGCTCGTAGGTTCATTGTTGTCTAGCAACATGACCTTCAAGACAGGATTACGTACCACTCTGAAGTAGTACGTATCCTTGTCACCCTACGAGGTTCGGTAGTGACTTGATCCGAAACTTCATGATCACTATCATAAGCTTCCACTTCAATTGGTGTAGGTGCCACAGGAACAACTTCCTGTGCCCTGCTACACACTTGTTGAAGTGACGGTTCAATAACCTCATCAAGTCTCCACCATCCTCCCACTCAATTCTTTCGAGAGAAACTTTTCCTCGAGAAAGGACCCGATTCTAGAAACAATCCCTTATTGCTTTCGAATCTGAGAAAGGAGGTATACCCAACTGTTTTGGGTGTCCTATGAAGATGCATTTATCCGCTTTGGGTTCGAGCTTATCAGCCTGAAACCTTTCCACATAAGCATCGCAGCCCCAAACTTCTAAGAAACGGCAACTTAGGTTTCTCCAAACCATAGTTCATACGGTGTCGTCTCAACGAAATTATGTGGTGCCCTATTTAAAGTGAATGTGGTTGTCTCTAATGCCTAACCCATGAACGATAGTGGTAACTCGATAAGAGACATCATGGTATGCACCATATCCAATAGGGTGCAACTATGACGTTTGGACACACCATCACACTATGGTGTTCCAGGCTGTATCAGTTGTGAAACAATTTCCACAATGTCTTAATTCTGTGCCAAACTCGTGATTCAGATATTCATCTCTATGATCATATCATAGATCTTTTATCCTCTTGTCACGACGATCTTTCAACTTCACACTGAAATTATTTGAACCTTTCAGTAATTCAGACTCGTGATTCATCAAGTAAATATACTCAACATCTACTCGAATCATCTGTGAAGTAAGAACATAACGATATTCACTGCATGCCTCAGCACTCATTGGACAGCACACATCAAAATGTGTTACTTCCAACAAGTTGCTATCTTGTTCCATCTTACTGAAACCGAGGCTTTTCAGTCATCTTGTCCATGTGGTATGATTTGCATATCTCAAGTGAGTTCAAACGGTCCATTTGCATGGAGTTTCTTCATGCATATACACCAATAGACATGGTTCGCATGTCTCAAACTTTTCAAAACGAGTGAGTCCAAAGATCCATCAACATGGAGCTTCTTCATGCGTTTTATACCAATATGACTTACATGGCAGTGCCACAAATAGGTGGTACTATCATTGCTATCTTTTGGCATGAACATGTGTATCACTACGATCGAGATTTCAATGAACCATTCATTTTAGGTGCAAGACCATTGAAGGTATTATTCAAATAAATAGAGTAACCATTATTCTCTTTAAATGAATAACCGTATTGCGATAGACATAATCCAATCATGTATATGCTCAACGCAAACACCAAATCTCGATGGTAGAGGGAGCGTGCGATGCTTGATCATATCAACATTGGAAACACTTCCAACACATATCGTCAGCTCACCTTTAGCTAGTCTCCGTTTATTCCGTAGCCTTTTGTTTCGAGTTACTAACACTTAGCAACCGAACCGGTATCTAATACCCTGGTGCTACTAGGAGTACTAGCAAAGTACACATTAACACAATGTATATCCAATATACTTCTATCGAGCTTGCCAGCCTTCTTATCTACCAAGTATCTAGGGTAATTCTGCTCTAGTGGTTGTTCCCCTTATTACAGAAGCACTTAGTCTCAGGTTTGGGTTTTACCTTGGGTTTCTTCACTAGAGCAGCAGCTGATTTGCCGTTTCATGAAGTATCCCTTCTTGCCCTTGCCCTTCTTGAAACTAGTGGTTTCACCAACCATCAACAATTGATGCTCCTTCTTGATTTCTACTTTCGCGGTGTCAAACATCGCGAGTATCTCAAGGATCATCATATATGTCCCTGATATATTATAGTTCATCACGAAGCTCTAGCAGCTTGGTGGTAATGACTTCGGAGAACCATCACTGTCTTATCTGGAAGATCAACTCCCACTCGATTCAAGTGATTGTTGTACTCAGACAATCTGAGCACAAGCACAACAATTGAGCTTTTCTCCTTAGTTTGCAGGCTAAGAAAATCATCGGAGGTCTTATACCTCTTGACGTGGGCACGAGCCTGAAATCCCAATTTCAGCCCTCGAAACATCTCATATGTACCGTGACGTTTCGAAAACGTCTTTGGTGCCTCTACTTAAACCATTTAACTGAACTATCACGTAGTTATCAAAATGTGTATGTTCGATGTTCGAAACATCCACAAACGATGTTTGGGGTTCAGCACACTAAGCGGTGCATTAAGGACATAAGCTTTCTACTGATCGCATAATCGCTACTGTCAACTTTCAACTATATTTTCTCTAGGAACATATCTAAAACAGTAGAACTAAAGCGCGAGCTATGACATAATTTGCAAAAACCTTTTGACTATGTTCAGGATAATTAAGTTCATCTTATGAACTCCCACTCAGATAGACATCCCTCTAGTCATCTAAGTGATTACATGATCCGAGTCAAACTAGGCCGTGTCCGATCATCACGTGAGACGGACTAGTCATCATCGGTGAACATCTTCATGTTGATCGTATCTTCTATACGACTCATGTTCGACCTTTCTGTCTCCGTGTTCCGAGGACATGTATGTACATGCTAGGCTCGTCAAGTTAACCCTAAGTGTTTCGCGTGTGTAAATCTGTCTTACACCCGTTGTATGTGAACGTTAGAATCTAAGACCCGATCATCACGTGGTGCTTCGAAACACGAACTGTCGCAATGGTGCACAGTTAGGGGAGAACACTTCTTGAAATTGTTGTAAGGGATCATCTTATTTACTACCGTCGTTCTAAGCAAATAAGATGTATAAACATGATAAACATCACATGCAATCAAATAGTGACATGATATGGCCATCATCACTTTGCTCCTTTTGATCTCCATCTTCGGGGCTCCATGATCATCATCGTCACCGGCATGACACCATGATCTCCATCATCATGATCTCCATCATCGTGTCTCCATGAAGTTGCCTCGCCAACTATTACTTCTACTACTATGGCTAACGGTTAGCAATAAAGTAAAGTAATTACATGACGTTTAAGTTGACACACAGGTCACAAATAAATAAAGAAAACTCCTATGGCTCCTGCCGGTTGTCATACTCATCGACATGCAAGTCGTGATTCCTATTACAAGAACATGATCAATCTCATACATCACATATATCATTCATCACATCCTTTTTGGCCATATCACATCACATAGCATACCCTGCAAAAACAAGTTAGACGTCCTCTAATTGTTGTTTGCATGTTTTACGTGGCTGCTATGGGTTTCTAGCAAGAACGTTTCTTACCTACGCATGAACCACAACGTGATATGCCAATTGCTATTTACCCTTCATAAGGACCCTTTTCATCAAATCCGATCCGACTAAAGTGGGAGAGACAGACACCCGCCAGCCACCTTATGCAACTAGTGCATGTTTGTCGGTGGAACCGGTCTCACGTAAGCGTACGTGTAAGGTTGGTCCGGGCCGCTTCATCCCACGATGCCGCCGAATCAAGATAAGACTAGTAATGGCAAGCATATTGAACAATATCGACGCCCACAACTACTTTGTGTTCTACTCGTGCAAAGAATCTACGCAATAGACCTAGCTCATGATGCCACTGTTGGGGAACGTAGCAGAAATTCAAAATTTTCCTACGTGTCACCAAGATCTATCTATGGAGAGACTAGCAACGAGGGGAAGGAGAGTGCATCTACATACCCTTGTAGATCGCTAAGCGGAAGCGTTCAAGTGAACGGGGTTGATGGAGTCGTACTCGTCGTGATTCAAATCACCGATGATCTAGTGCCGAACGGACGGCACCTCCGCGTTCAACACACGTACAGCTCGACGATGTCTCCCACGCCTTGATCCAGCAAGGAGAGAGGGAGAGGTTGAGGAAGACTCCATCCAGCAGCAGCACAACGGCGTGGTGGTGATGGAGGAGCGTGGCAATCCTGCAGGGCTTCGCCAAGCACCTACGGGAGAGGAGATGTGTCACGGGAGGGAGAGGGAGGCGCCATGCCTTAGGTATGATTGCTCCTCCTTTTCCCCACTATATATAGGGCCAAGGGAGAGGGGGGAGGCGCAGCCTTGCCCCTTCCTCCAAGGAAGGGGTGCGGCTAAGAGGGGGGGAGGAGTCCATCCTCCCCAAGGCACCTCGGAGGTGCCTTCCCCCTTCAGGACTCTTCCCTCTAGGGTTCCCTAGGCGCATGGGACTCTTGTGGCTGGTGCCCTTGGCCCATGTAGGTCAAGGCGCACCCCCTACAGCCCATGTGGCCCCCCGGGTCAGGTGGCCCCACCCGGTGGGCCCCCGGGACCCTTCCGGTGGTCCCGGTACAATACCGATGACCCCGAAACTTGTCCCGATGGCCGAAACAGGACTTCCTATATATAAATCTTTACCTCCGGACCATTTCGGAACTCCTCGTGACGTCCGGGATCTCATCCGGGACTCCGAACAACATTCGGTAACCACATACAAGCTTCCTATATAACCCTAGCGTCATCGAACCTTAAGTGTGTAGACCCTACGGGTTCGGGAGATATGTAGTCATGACCGAGATGTTCTCCGGTCAATAACCAACAGCGGGATCTGGATACCCATGTTGGCTCCCACATGTTCCACGATGATCTCATCGGATGAACCACGATGTCAAGGACTTAATCAATCCCGTATACAATTCCCTTTGTCTATCGGTACGATACTTGCCCGAGATTCGATCGTCGGTATCCCGATACCTTGTTCAATCTCGTTATCGGCAAGTCTCTTTACTCGTTCCGTAACACATCATCCCGTGATCAACTCCTTGATCACATTGTGCACATTATGATGATGTCCTACCGAGTGGGCCCAGAGATACCTCTCCGCTTACACGGAGTGACAAATCCCAGTCTCGATTCGTGCCAACCCAACAGACACTTTCGGAGATACCTGTAATGCACCTTTATAGCCACCCAGTTACGTTGTGACGTTTGGCACACCCAAAGCACTCCTACGGTATCCGGGAGTTGCACAATCTCATGGTCTAAGGAAATGATACTTGACATTAGAAAAGCTTTAGCATACGAACTACACGATCTAGTGCTATGCTTAGGATTGGGTCTTGTCCATCACATCATTCTCCTAATGATGTGATCCCGTTATCAACGACATCCAATGTCCATAGCCAAGAAACCATGACTATCTGTTGATCACAACGAGCTAGTCAACTAGAGGCTCACTAGGGACAGATTGTGGTCTATGTATTCACACGTGTATTACGATTTCCGGATAATACAGTTATAGCATGAATAAAAGACAATTATCATGAACAAGGAAATATAATAATAATCAATTTATTATTGCCTCTAGGGCATATTTCCAACACAGACCGACATGCACAAGTTATCCCCGCCTTGGGAAGGACCCTTTGTGGTTAGCAAAAATCTGCACAATGGATCATACTACCTTATTGATGTTCGAGACAACTCACGCAACTCTGAGGAGGAGACCCGGCGGCCGTGGAACATAGCTCTCCTCCGGCCTTACTACACTTGAGCCATAGGCTCTTCTTATGTACATATTTCGACTATGTATATATTATGATCAATAAATAAACCAGCATCCTTGCTCTAAGCAGGGCCTCTGCTGTTTTTTCTCAAATATCCTTTGAGTCACATGGGGGCTTCAGCTGACAAAGCGGAGAACTATCTGTCAAGCCGGCTATCATGCCACAACATAGCTTGGGAGCTTCACACCCAAGGGGCCAAAGAGAGTCTGGATGCTATGCACAACTCAAACATAGGCACCCAATGAGCACAGCTCATCACGTTACTTGGGGGCTCCTTGTGTCAAATACCAAGGAGTTTGAATGGACCCTTGTAGCTGGGTATCGACCCATGGCTTGGAAGCCTGGTATATTTACCTAAAACCCCGGGTTAACCTGCCTTCATCAAGTAAGACACTCCTATCCAGGTCATCCTGGCACGGCCCTCCGAACGTTTGACAGCTACTCTCATTGAGACCCTGCACTTGTCAAAGTTAAAACGGTGATTGGTTAGTTGGAGGTCCATCTTAAAAGGCTTTGTTAAATGGTTCAACTCAGCGGCCTGGCAGCCCACAAAAAGCCTCGAATTTGGGCCTGACAACCCTCAAAAAGCCTCGACTACACGGTTTTATTTGCGTTTATCACTTTTTTATTGATAAATTTTATGTTAAACCGATTTTCTTGACCGGGTCAGTCATCTAATTAGCCCGGTATTCCTTAAACCGGCTTGGTTTTCAACTACACGTTGACATACCTTATTATTAAACCGGAGTTTGTTAACCCGGCCTGGCTTTGACTACCTGTCGCCAGCTTTGATCATCTGATGTTTATCATCACCCGGTATGACTTATTATACGTCATCAGTACATGATGGAGTTCTACAAGATTTTCATATTTGGGTTTTCACCCTTATTACACTCGAAGTTGGTCAACCAACTAAAGGGATATTACATCATAGACAAAGGAATTGCATATTATGATACATGAACCAACATTGAAATTGTCATGGCGAATCATATAAAGTATCTCCTATTACACGATGGCGGTAGATCAAAATATTCTTGCTACCCTATTACAAGGCACTTAGTAGCCCAAAATATGGAATTGTTTTAAACCGGACAGTTTCTGACGTATCAACCGGATTGCCGGATCAAGCTTCATCGCCATGTTGATGTGAAGTAGATGGGTCATCTGGCGTCGGTTCAGCCTCCTCCTCCCCATCCAATGGCTGGAAGTCATTGGTGGTCCAGTCAATCCGGGTTAAGGCCTGAAAGACAGCCTCTTCACTTATAAGCTCAGTCGGATCAACATCAGGGGCATAAGTGTGCTTACGGATTGGCGGAACAAGATTTTGCACTTCTGGAATAACAGCCTCAACCCGTTTGTTGTTAGCGTCGTAGAAGGATCGGTGAACCGTCAAGTTAGCTTCTTCTGCCAACTGACTCACCAGAGGACACATCTCCCTTGTCACACGTTTGAGGGCCTCGTTATCAAACACTTCACCATTTTCTTGTTGACTGGGGAAGCCCTTGGCTATATCAGCCGGATCAAGATCAGCTATCCACGCCTTGGCTCGAGTAAGTGCTAACAAAGTGCCAGCCCTGGCAGCGGATCGTTTCAACTCTTCTATCTGTGCTGGCGTCATAGATAACCGGTCCAGCGTGTCCTTGATCAGTGTTGGAGCTGCATTGTCATAAGAAGTTGCGCAGATAACCCGTTGGACGCCGGTATACAACTGTTCAATCAGTGTATAGGCGGCCTTTAGTTTTTTCCGCATGTCAGAACCTAGATGAGCAATGCGGCTACCTGCATCAGTTTAAGGATTTCACGTTAAACTGGTAGAATTTCAAAAGCGGAATATTCATAAAGCCTTGGTCAACAGTATTTACCAAATATTGCAGAAGTCATGGCATTGACCTGGCGCTTTAATCCGATAAGCTCTTCCGTCACCGGTTTAAGAGATTCAGCGTCTTCCGCCCGCTTCAGCAATCCAGCCTTTTCGGTATCCCAGTTGGTCTGCTCAGACTTGAACCATTCTTTGAGTTGTTCCATAGTGGTTAAGGCGGTTTTCAATTCGTCCCTAGCCTTGGTGGTTTCTGCTTGTTGGGTTTTCAGATTTTCTTGAAGGTCGGCAATTTGAGAGACTTGTTGGTTTATCTCATTCTGTAACAGTAAGAAGAGCATATCAATATCTTTGTCAAAGTCCCAAGAATATAACCAGTTATACACTTGGCACTTGGGGGCTAATGCGGATCATTTTTTTCTACTAATTATTGAAGTCCCACAGATTAATACAAGTTTTCATCATGGCACTTGGGGGCTAATGTGTGTTTGATCAGAAGTACACAAGGAAATTAACAATGAATAGTATGGAATATACAAAGTCCCAGTTTGACTTTCTGAAGACAAACCGGCCCTTGGGGGCTACAATGCAATGAAGGTATAGAACAAAAGATCAAACTGTTTACCTCGTAGCGCTCCTTCATCAGATTTACCAAACCGGCTTCATAATCCCGGCTTGTGTAAAGCCGGTTCAAGAAACCGGAGTGAAGGTCTTGAGCAGAAAGATCAACATAGGCTGACAAATCAGTCTTTCCCTTCCCGTTGCTCATAGCAGCAAATTCATCCTTGGCAGTGTGCTTAGATAGAGCAACCGGATTACCAGGGGCGGTATACGCAGTGCCAGTAACAACAACATCATCATCTTTGGCCGGGCTTGATGGATTGACATTCTTAACAGAGCTTGGCGCTTTTGGCAGCAGGGCTCGGCGGTTTGTTAACAGGGCTTGGAGGATCAGCAGTTGAATCCCGTTGTTCAACAATTGGACTTGGAGGGGCATGAGGATGTGATGTATCAACATGTACATCCGGGTCAACTTCTGGCGGGTTAGCATCAGCGCCTTGGTTTTGCGCAGCAGAGCTGTCTATGGCAATATCAGGATTTTTGCCATCATGCTCTAGGGCCTTCTCCGGATCAACATCATCAGTAGGGTCGCTGGTCTTGGCTTTCTTACTTAATCGAGCCTTGGCACTACAACATCAAAGGTTAGAATATGGTAAACCGACACATAAAGAAACAAGTTGAGGAGTAATGTACTTACCCAGCGACGACTTTGAGAGGAGGCAGCTGAGTGGTTGATGAAGCACCAGGCGAATTGGAAGAGGCCTGATAATTCGGGTCAGACGGATTGAATGGGCATCGGAAGAAACCTTTCAAAGGATAATGTTTTTCAGGAGAACAAGTCACCTCTGGACGACATTTCCAGGTTGGTGTATCTGCTAAACCAGATGAAGTGATTTGCTGACCACTATGCCGGGTTGTGCGACGCTCTTCAACTTGCTGTGTCTTCAAAGAAAATTTTGGATCCAAATGAGCAAGGGGGTGAGATTGTTTTACTTTCCGGACTGTGCGGCGAACTCTTTGAACCGGTACAAGATCTGAATCGGAAGAAAGAAGGATTACCTCAACATGGTCTGCGTGGCTGGCCTCAGCATCATCCTGGGAATAGTCATTGTCAATAAGATGTACGAAAAAGGAACCAAGTGAGTCAAGTTCTACCTCTGCGTCTGATTCCTCATCTTCTGGCGGATCAGAAGACTCGGTGGTTTTCTTCTTCGCAGCTTTCTTGGTGGCCTTGCTCTTTGCACGAGGAGCCCTGGCTGGTTTAGTCCTTTTCCAAAAGGAGCTGTTAGACTGAAGTTAAGGCAAGGAAAGGTTAGTACACAGTTAATACGGAGGCGAGTCAGTAAAAGTATTTAGATGAACTTTACCGGTGGCAGTTTATTGGAGACGCAAAAAGGTGGCAACCCGATTTGGCTGCATGCAGAGATCGGCTCATCAAGCATTTTCTTCACAGATTCAGTAACTTCAAGATCGGTCATTACTACTTCATGATATCGTTGAGGATCTTTGACATCACCAGTATATTCATGCATCAAACTGGGGCGGCGGCTTAAAGGCAAGATGCCCCAAGAAACCCAGCAGCAGACAAGATCAATGCCAGTCAAACCGTTGGCCATGAGAGCCCGGAGCTTGGCGAGTTGAGGTGCAAAATTCTTCCGTTCTGCGGCGGTAGGGCTGGAAAAAAAGCTCGAAGCTCGCGAGCTAAACAAGTAGCTCGTGACTCGGCTCGAATCAACTCGAACTCGAAGAATAACGAGTCGAGCCGAGCTTCAGCTTAAGATCGTTTATAGACCAAGTTAAATGAGCCAATCTCACGAGTACTCGTGTAACTCGTTAGGCTCGGTACAAAAGATCAGCCGTTCCCAATACAAAAAAAGATCAGCCACTCAGCACCCTATGTCCCAGGCGCACAACACAAGGCCTAGCCGTTGAAGGCCCAACTGCCTAGGAGACTCATGCGTTACAAGGAAATTACTATTGTTTAGTGATATATATGTTTAATATATACATAATCATTTTTAATATATGAGGGTTTTATATTCATATCTTTAATGAGCTTAACAAGCTAAATGAGCCAGCTCGCAAGTTATACTAGTCGAGCCAATCTTGGATTTGAGCTCGTTATAATAACGAGTCGAGTCGAGCTAGCTCGTTAACGAAATGAGCTCTAGCGAGTCGAGCCGAGCTAGCTCGACTCGGCTCGAATTCCAGCCCTATGCGGCGGTTAAGCGTGAAGGTAATGGGTGGCTGTTGCTGAGCCGGTGAGGGCGATAACCCGGCAAAGGATTTTCTCCGTCAGGGGCAGTGTTCCGGCAATAAAACCATGTCTGGTTCCAATCTTTAGGATGGCTATGATGTTTTGCATGAGGGAAGTCAACTTCTTTCCTTTTCTGGATTGAGACGCCACCAAGCTCTGTGTTGGGACCATCTGAGAATTCTGTACGGCGGTTCAGATGAAAGAAATCCCGGAACAGATCCACGGTTGGCTCTTCTTGAAGATAGACTTCGCAGGATACTTGAAAGTTGCATATATTGGACACAGAGTTCGGACCAATATCTTGCGGATGGAGTTGGAAGCTTGCGAGGACATGCCGGAATTTTTTTGATCCGGGCGGGCTGAATCCCCGGTCTAAGTGTTGCATAAAAACAATCACTTCTCCATCTTGAGGTTCAAGTGGACATTCAGATTCCGGAACTCACCAATGAAGGACCCTTTTTGAGGCTAAAGCGCCAGTGGTGGCGCATCCGTTGATTTGTGTTTCCGTAATCCGGGACGGAACCCAATTGCAAGCTGAGAATTGTTTCATCATCTTGGAAGGGGAACTGAAAGGAAAAATAAAGCCGGTTTACAAATTAACGCTTTAAGTGTACTATTCAGAGTCAAACCGAAACATCGTCATGCAAGTTCAGTTGGCGGTTTAACCAAGGGCTAATGATGAGTGGCGGATTACTAAATTGCTAGAAGGTTTAAACCGCCCTTTGGTGGAGGAGACAGATGAAAATATGCTAAGTGTTGACAGAAACAGGTTTCACACAATGATCAAGTTTATTTGGATCTACCACGCCTCCGTAAAGAAATTTTTCTGCGATCTATAAAGGCGTTAAACAAAACAGAGAAGTTTGTGCGTTCTGTCAAGGGATTCTGTACAAGAAGGAAGACTTACTAAGTACTACAATAGATACGGAGTGATTACCGCACGAGATTTATGCTATAATTGAATCAAACAAGCTATGGCAGAAGCGAATATGAAGGAACTAGGGATGAACACCTATGAATGTAGGTGAAAACAGGAGCCCTAAAATGCAGATCTAGGGTTATGAGGGAGAAGCTTACCGGATGCGCAGGATAGCGGAGGAACACTGAAGATCTCTGGTACAACCAGGTTTATGCAGCGGCCTTTGTTGACGCAGCGTTCAAAGGTCGAGGACGGCAGCGGAGCTTCAGGGCTGGGGCGTCGCGAGGAAGAAGAAGAAGTACGGAAGGGGAGGAAAAGAAAGGGCCCTCGGGTCTATTTATAAGGAAAATGGATAAAGACTGACGCGAAAATCGAGGAGTCCAAAGCGGCGAGTGGCGCAGCTGTCGCCTCGATTTCCGGGATGACATTAATAAATGGGATATTTTTATTTCATTTTTTACAGAGATGATGTCATGGTGATCCGTTGCTGTATCCAGAGGATGACATCACGGCGGTTTAACAAAGTTCATAAAACAAGACGTCATGGCGGTTTACGAGAAGCAAAGGAAGATGTTCACAGGATGTTTCTAAGTACTGAAGATTGATATGAACAAATTCAAATCACTCTGGGGCCCAATGTTGGGGATATAACTATTGAGTATAAACCGCCCAGGAGGGGCCGGTTTACCCTCAACCGTATTGAAGCCCATGAAGACTCAGAAGATGGCATTTTATTGTGAAGCATAGAGGCCCGGAGCCCAGTGGCAGATTAGGGCCCATGATAACAAACCGCCATCATGATGTAACTTGTGTTGTAAGTTAGGAAAGGAGAGTCCGAGCCGGACCCTTGTATGAGTCGGCCTCGGGACTCTGTAGACCGGCCGGGCGTCAACTTGTGTATATAAAGGGACAACCTGGTGGTGGCTCAGGGACAACAAACAACAACTCGAGACTGAGGCAAGCGTATTTGCTCCGTGGTCATCGAAACCCAATTAATCCCATCACAACTAGACGTAGGCTTTTACCTTCACCGAAGGGGCCGAACTAGTATAAACTCTCGTGTCCCTTGTCCGGTTTAACCCCTTCAAGCTAACCCGTTGCGATGGCTCCACGACTAAGTCCTTTCATGAGGACATCTGACGTGTTAATTCCACGACAAATACCATACAAGACGCTCCAAGCAAAACACATATCATGTGGTGAATAAAAATATAGCTCCAAGTAAAGTCACCGATAGACGAAGACGAAAGAGGGGACGCCTTCCGGGGCATCCCCAAGCTTAGGCTTTTGGTTATACTTGAATATCTTGGGGTGCCTTTGGCATACCCAAGCTTAGGCTCTTGCCACTCCTTATTCCATAATCCATCAAATATTTACCCAAAACTTGAAAACTTCACAACACAAAACTCAACAGGAAATATCATAAGCTCCGTTAGTGCAAGAAGGAAAAACCACCACATAAGGTACTGTAATTAACTCATTATTTATTTATATTGGTGTTAAACCTACTGTATTCCAACTTCTCTATGGTTCATACCACTTAATACTAGCCATAGATGCATCAAAATAAGCAAACAACACACGAAAAACAGAATCTGTCAAAAACAGAACAGTCTATAGAAATCTGTAACTATCGACTACTTATGGAACTCTAAAAATTATACCAAAATACGAAGTCCTGGGAAATTTGTCTATTGATCTACATAAAAAATAATCAATGCAAAATCACATTTCTATGAATTACTAAAATTATTTTCGTGCGCACAAAGTTTCTATTTTTCAGCAGAATCAAATTAACTATCACCATAGGTTATCCTATAGGTTCTACTTGGCACAAACACTAATTAAAACATGAAAACACATCTAAACAGAAGCTAGATGAAATATTTATTACTAAACAGAAGCAAAAAACAAAAAAAACCAAAAATAAAATTGGGTTGCCTCCCAACTAGCGCTATTGTTTAACGCCCCAAGCTAGGCATAAAAGCGAGGATAGATCTAAGTAGTGCCATCTTGGGCACTCAATTCATAAGTAGCTCGCATGATAGATTCATAAGGTAATTTGACTTTCCTTCTTGGAAAGTGCTCCATGCCTTTCCTTAATGGAAATTGGAATCTAATATTCCCTTCCTTCATATCGATAATTGCACCAATCGTTCTAAGGAAAGGTCTACCAAGTATAATAGGACAATAAAGATTGCAATCTATGTCAAGAACGATAAAATCTATGGGCACATAATTCCTATTTGCAACAATAAAAACATTATTGATTCTTCCCATAGGCTTCTTAATGGTGGAATCCGCAAGGTGCAAACTTAAAGAACAATCATCAAGATCATGGAAACCTAGAATATCACATAAAGTTTTTGGAATTGTGGAAACACTAGCACCCAAATCACACAAAGCATAACACTCATGATCTTTAATTTTAATCAAGTAGGTTCCCACTCATCATAAAATTTTCTAGGTATAGAAACTTCCAAATTAAGTTTTTCATCATAAGATTGCGTCAAGGCATCAACAATATGTTTGGTAAAAGCTATATTTTGACTATAAGCATGAGGAGAATTCAATACGGATTGCAACAAGGAAATAAAATCTACTAAAGAACAATTATCATAATTAAATTCCTTGAAATCCAAGATAGTGGGTTTAATGCTATTTAAAGTATTGACCTCTCCAATCCCACTTTTACCAAATTTAGCATTAAGATCTAAAAACTCCGAATCATTGGGACGCCTTTTAACTAAAGTTGACTCATCTCCAGTCCCATCATTATTAAGATTCATATTGCAAAACAAAGATTTAACAGGTGACACATCAATAACTTTTAGATCTTCATAATTATTTTCATGGAAACTAGAAGAACACGCCTTTACAAAGCAATCTTTCTTAGCACGCAATCTAGCGGTTCTTTCCTTGCACTCATCAATGGAAATTCTCATAGCTTTGAGAGACTCATTGATATCATGCTTAGTAGGAGTAGATCTAAGTTTCAAAGAATCAACATCAAGCGAAAGTCTATCAACGTTCCTAGCCAAATCATCAACTTTAAGCATTTTTTCTTCAAGCAAAGCATTAAAATTCTTTTGAGAGATCATAAATTCTTTAACGCTATTCTCAAATCAGAGGGCATCTTATTATAATTACCATAAGAATTATTGTAGGAATTTCCATAATTATTAGAGGAATTGCTAGGGAACGGTCTAGGATTAAAGTTTCCTCTATAAGCATTGTTACCAAAATTATTCCTACCAAAAAAATTCACATCCATAGATTCATTATTATTCTCAATCAAAGTAGACAAAGGCATATCATTAGGATCAATAGGAGCACTCTTAGTAGCAAACAATTTCATAAGTTCATCCATATTTCCACTCAAAACATTAATTTCTTCTATAGCATGCACTTTTTTACTAGTAGATCTTTCGGTGTGCCATTGAGAATAATTAGCCATAAAGTTATCAAGGAGTTTAGTAGCTTATCCTAAAGTGATTTCCATAAAAGTGCCTCCCGCGGCCGAATCTAAAAGATTTCTAGAAGCAAAATTCAATCCGGCATAAAGTTTTTGTATGATCACCCATAAATTCAAACCATGAGGAGGGCAATTGCGAATCATCAATTTCATTCTTTCCCAAGATTGGGCAACATGCTCATGATCAAGTTTTTTAAAATTCATAATATCGTTCCTAAGAGAGATGATCTTAGCGGGAGGAAAATACTTAGAGATAAAAGCATCTTTGCACTTGTTCCATGAATCAATACTATTCTTAGGCAAAGACGAAAACCAAACTTTAGACGATCTCTAAGTGAAAATGGAAATAACTTCAATTTAATAATATCATTATCCGTATCTTTCTTCTTTTGCATCTCACACAAATCAACAAAGTTGTTTAGAGGGGTAGCGGCATCTTCACTAGGAAGGCCGGAGAATTGATCTTTCATAACAAGATTCAACAAAGCAACATTGATTTCACAAGACTCAACATCATTAAGAGGAGCAATCGAAGTACTAAGGAAATAATTTTTATTGGAAAAGTCACACAATTTGGTATTATCTTGCGCCATCGCAACAAGCAATCCAACACACAAGCGAACAAAAAGGCAAGCGAAAGAGAGAGAAGATTGGGAAAGAGAGGGCAAATAAAACGGCAAGGGAGAGGTGGGGGAGAGGAAAATGAGAGGCAAATGGCAAATAATGTAATGCGAGGGAGATGAGTTTGTGATGGGTACTTGGTATGTCTTGACTTGAGCGAAGATCTCCCCGGCAACGGCGCCAGAAAACTTTCTTGGTACGTCTTGAGCTTGCATTGGTTTTCCTTGAAGGGAAAAGGTGATGCAGCAATAGTAGCGTAAGTATTTCCCTCAGTTTTTGAGAACCAAGGTATCAGTCCAGTAGGAGGCTCCTCAGAAGTCCCACGCACCTACACAAACAAACAAGAACCTTGCAACCAACGCAATAAAGGGGTTGTCAATCCCTTCAAGGCAACTTGCGAAAGTGATATCTGATAGAGATAATATGATAAGATAAATATTTTTGGGATTTTTATGATATAGATTGGAAAAGTAAAGATGCAAATAAAAGTAGATTGAAAGCTTATATGATAAAAGATAAACCCCGGGGGCCATAGGTTTCACTAGTGGCTTCTCTCAAGATAGCATAAGTACTATGGTGGGTGAACAAATTACTGTCGAGCAATTGATAGAAAAGCGAATAATTATGAGATTATCTAGGCATGATCATGTATATAGGCATCACGTCTGTGACAAGTAGACTGACTCCTGCCTGCATCTACTAGTATTACTCCACACATCAACCGCTATCCAGCATGCATCTAGAGTATTAAGTTCATAAAGAACAGAGTAATGCATTAAGAAATATGAAATGATGTAGAGGGATAAACTCATGCAATATGATATAAACCCCATCTTTTTATCCTCGATGGCAACAATACAATACGTGCCTTGCTGCCCCTGCTGTCACTGGGAAAAGACACTGTAAGATTGAAACCAAAGCTAAGCACTTCTCCCATTGCAAGAAAGATCAATCTAGTAGGCCAAACCAAACTAATAATTCAAAGAGACTTGCAAAGATAACTTAATCACACATAAAAGAATTCAGAGAAGATTCAAATATTTCTCATAGATAAACTTGATCATAAACCCACAATTCATCGGAAGGGCCATAGAGATGATGTAGAGGCCCTCCACGGTCGATTCCCCCTTCGGCGGAGCACCGACGAAGGCTCCAAGATGGGATCTCGCGGATACAGAAGGTTACAGCGGTGGAAATAGTTTTTCGTGGTGCTCCTTGATGGTTTCAAGGTACATGGGTATATATAAGAGGAAGAAGTAGGTCGGTGGACGCTTGAGGGGCCCACGAGGGTGGGGGCGCGCCCACTTGTAGGGGGCGCGCCAGGCACCCTCGTGGCCGCCTCCTCTATTGCTTGACGTCCACTCCAAGTCCCCTGGATCACGTTTGTTCCAAAAAGATTGCTCTCGAAGGTTTCATTCCGTTTGGACTCCGTTTGATATTCCTTTTCTTCGAAACTCTGAAATAGGCAAAAAAAATAGCAATTCGGGCTGGGCCTCCAGTTAGTAGGTTAGTCCCAAAAATGATATAGAAGTGTAAAGGAAAGCCCATAAACATCCAAAACGGGTAATATAATAGCATGGAACAATAAAAAATTGTAGATACGTTGGAGACGTATCATCTAGCCATAAAGTCATCAAATTCATCCAAGCATTGGCTAGCAAACTTAGTAGACGGGATTTCAACTTTATCATATCTATAGAGAGAATTTACCTTTACTACCTGTGTCGGGTTATCAAGACTATGTGTTTCTTCAGTAGGTGGTATATTAAGACCATGTATTTCTTCAACAGGAGGTAAATTCTTAACATCTTCAGCTTTAATACCTTTTTATTTCATAGATTTCTTTGCCTCTTGCATATCTTTAGGACTGAGAAATAGAACTCCCCTCTTCTTCGGAGTTGGTTTAGGAGTGGGCTCAGGAGTTGGCTCAGGAATTGTCCAATTGTTTTCATTAGTCAACATATTATTCAATAGCAATTCAGCTTGATCGACTGTTCTTTCCCTGAAAACACAACCAGCACAACTATCCAAGTGGTCCATGGAAGCATCGGTTAGTCCATTATAAAAGGTATCAAGTGTTTCATTTTTCTTAAGAGGATGATTAGGCAAAGCATTAAGTAATCGTAGAAGCCTCCCCCAAGCATGTGGGAGACTCTCTTCTTCAATTTGCACAAAATTATATATTTCCCTCAAGGCAGCTTGTTTCTTGTGAGCAGGGAAATATTTAGTAGAGAAGTAATAAATCATATCCTGGGACTACGCACACAACCAGGATCAAGAGAATTAAACCATGTTTTAGCATCACCCTTTAATGAGAATGGAAATATCTTAAGGATATAATAGTAGTGAGATTTCTCATCATTAGTGAACAGGGTAGCTATATCATTCAATTTAGTAAGATGTGCCACAACAGTTTCAGATTCATAGCCATAGAAAGGATCAGATTCAACCAAAGTAATTATCTCAGGTTTGACAGAGAATTCATATTCCTTATCAGTAACAAAGATAGGTGAAGTAGCAAAAGCAGGGTCATATTTCATTCTAGCATTCTGAGTTTTCTGTTTAAGTTTAGCTAATAACTTATTAAGATCAAATCTATCATTGCAAGCAAGAAAATCTCTAGCAGTTTCTTCATCCATAACATAACCCTCAGGAACAACAGGTAATTCATATTTAGGGGGAGAACCTTCATCATCACTATCTTCAATAATATTAGTTTCAAGATTTTCATTCTCTCTAACCCTAGCAAGTTGTTCATCAAGATATTCACCTAATGGCACAGTAGTATCAAGCATAAAAGTAGTTTCATCATAAGTATCATGCATAGTAGAAGTGGCATCATCAATAACATGCGACATATCAGAATTAGTAGCATAAGCAGGTTTAGGTGTCGCAAGCTTACTCACAACAGAAGGAGAATCTAGTGCAGAGCTAGATGGCAGTTCCTTACCTCCCCTCATAGTTGAGGGATAAATCTTAGTTCTTTCGTCTTTCAAGTTCCTCATAGTGATCAGCAGATATAAATCCCAAGTGACTCAAAGAATAGAGCTATGCTCCCCGGCAACGGCGCCAGAAAATAGTCTTGATAACCCACAAGTATAGGGGATCGCAACAGTTTTCGAGGGTAGAGTATTCAACCCAAATTTATTGATTCGACACAAGGGGAGCCAAAGAATATTCTCAAGTATTAGCAGTTGAGTTGTCAATTCAACCACACCTGGATAACTTAGTATCTGCAGCAAAGTATGTAGTAGCAAAGTAGTATGGAAGTAACGATAACAGTGGCAAAAGTAACAGTAGCAGTTTTGTAGTAATTGCACCAGTGGCAACGGTAAAGTAAACAAGCAAAGCACAATATGTGAAAAGTTCGTGGGCATCGGATCAGTGATGGATAATTATGTCGGATGCAGTTCATCGTGTAATAGTTATAGCATAGGGTGACACAGAACTAGTTCCCGTTCATCAATGTAATGTAGGCATGTATTCCGAATATAGTCATATGTGATTATGGAAAAGAACTTGCATGACATCTTTTGTCCTACCCTCCCGTGGTAGCGGGGTCCTAGTGGAAACTAAGGGATATTAAGGCCTCCTTTTAATAGAGAACCGGACCAAAGCATTAACACATAGTGAATACATGAACTCCTCAAACTACGGTCATCACCGAGAAGTATCCCGATTATGGTCACTTCGGGGTTGTCGGATCATAACACATAATATGTGACTATAGACTTGCAAGATAGGATCAAGAACTCACATATATTCATGAAAAAATAATAGGTTCAGATCTGAAATCATGGCACTCGGGCCCTAGTGACAAGCATTAAGCATAGCAAAGTCATAGCAACATCAATCTCAGAACATAGTGGATACTAGGGATCAAACCCAAACTAACTTGATTACATGGTAAATCTCATCCAACCCATCACCGTCCAGCAAGCCTACGAAGGAATTACTCACGCACGATAATGCGCATCATGAAATTGGTGATGGAGGATGGTTGATGATGATGACGACGATGAATCCCCCTCTCCAGAGCCCCGAACGGACTCCAGATCAGCCCTCCCGAGAAAGATTAGGGCTTGGCGGCGGCTCCTATCGTAGAACGCGATGAAACTTTCTCTCTGATTTTTTTCTCCGCGAAAGCAAATATATGGAGTTGGAGTTGAGGTCGGTGGACGTCCAGGGGGCCCACGAGGCAGGGGGGCACGCCCTAGGGGAGGGGGCGCCCCCACCATCGTGGACAGGATGTGGGCCCCCCGACGCTGATTCTTTCGTCAGTATTTTTAATAATTCTAAAATGTTTCTCCATGGATTTTCAGGTCATTCCGAGAACTTTTATTTCCGCACAAAAATAACACCATGGCAGTTCTACTGAAAACATCGTCAGTCCGGGTTAGTTCCATTCAAATCATGCAAGTTAGAGTCCAAAACAAGGGCAAAAGTGTTTGGAAAAGTAGATACGACGGAGACATACCAGTCGGCTCTCAGTGTAGCCTGCCAGGATTTCCCCGTGGAGCAGGCGGCAGCGGCGGTCCGGTGCACGACAACGACGAATATTATCCTGAAGCTCTCACTTTGGAGCAGAGGAAGGAGTTGCCGCGCAGGCATGATCAAGCCTTGGAAGCTCTCCAGACCCCCATCGTCGGGGAAACCCCCGAGCCTCGGGCCCTGGAGGCTGCGCGCGTTGCCACTCTGGCTGAGCGTCTGCGCCTGGAGAATCTTCAACAAGCACTCGGCGACCACGCCCGTAGACATATTCCAAGTTCCAGTCGACGGTAACGGAAAACGTTTCCGACTGGACCTCAGGATGAGTGTCAGGTATTCCGTACTCCAATCCAGAATCTTGCAGCCGCTGCGCGTATTGCAGATTTGACCCAACTGTCCCTTTCCGAGGCTTGTAGAGGCTTACAGTAGATTCGGGCACTGATCAGAGTGGTCGGGGAACTAAACTCAACTGTTTCTCAGTCGTGCAATAGGATTCACAGTAGGTCAGTCGTGGCAGAGACAATTTAGTCGGCACAAAGCCCAAGATCTCCCATGCGGCATGAGGATCGTGGTTATCACCTGGACCAGTACCTAGGTCGAGGCGACAAGCAGTTTGACCCTCGATACCACCGTGATGACCGCCGTCGAGTGCCTACACCCCCTCCGAGGGGTGGATCATACGCGCCCCGGCGGTATGATTACAGGCGCCCGAACCGCGACGAGCGGAGGTTCCTGCTACCTCTTGATCTTGCGTTGGTTTTCCCATGAAGAGGAAAGGGTGATGCAACAAAGTAGCGTAAGTATTTCTCTCAGTTTTGAGAACCAAGGTATCAATCCAGTAGGAGATGACGCATAAGTCACCGAGTACCCGCACAAACAATCAAGAACTTGCACCCAACATGATAAAGGGGTTGTCAATCCCTTCACAGTCACTTGCAAAAGTGAGACCTGATAGAGATAGATATACAGTAAAGCAAATATTTTTGGTATTTTTGGTTTATAGATTGGAAAGTAAAGATTGCAAAATAGTAGATCGGAAACTAGCAAGATGTAAACGAGATTCAATAATATGGAAAAGAGACCTGGGGGCCATTGGTTACACTAGTGGCTTCTCTCAAGATAGCATATATTACGGTGGGTGAATGAATTACTGCTGAGCAATTGATAGAAAAGTGCATAGTTATGATGATATCTAAGGCAATGATCATGCATAAGCATCACGTCCGTGTCAAGTAGACCGACTCCTACCTGCATCTACTACTATTACTCCACACATCGACCGCTATCCAGCATGCATCTAGAGTATTAAGTTCATAAGAACCGAGTAAAGCATTAGGCAAGATGACATGATGTAGAGGGATAAACTCAAGCAATATGATATAAACCCCATCTTTTTATCCTCGATGGCAACAATACAATACGTGCCTTGCTGCCCCTACTGCCACTGGGAAAGTACACCGCATGATTGAACCAAAAGCTAAGCACTTCTCCCATTGCAAGAAAGATCAATCTAGTAGGCCAAACTAAACCGATAATTCGAAGACACTGTTGGGGAACGTAGTAATTTCAAAAAAAATTCCTACGCACACGCAAGATCATGGTGATGCATAGCAATGAGAGGGGAGAGTGTGCCCATGTACCCTCGTAGACTGAAAGTGGAAGCGTTAGCACAACGCGGTTGATGTAGTCGTACGTCTTCACGGTCCAACTGATCAAGCACCGAAAACATGGCACCTCCGAGTTCTTGCACACGTTCAGCTCGATGACGTCCCTCTAACTCCGATCTAGTTGAATGTCGAGGGAGAGTTCCGTCAGCACGACGGTGTGGTGACGATTATGATGTTCTACCGATGCAGGGCTTCGCCTAAGCACCGCTACGGTATTATCAAGCAGGACTATGGTGGAGGGGGGCACCGCACACGGCTAAGAGATCAATGATCAATTGTTGTGTCTATTGGGTGCCCCCCTCCCCTGTATATAAAGAAGTGGAGGAGGGGAGCGGCCAAAGGGAGGAGGCGCGCCCACGGGGGGAGTCCTACTCCCACCGGGAGTAGGACTCCTCCTTTTCCTATTTGGAGAGGGAGAGAGAAGGAAGAGGAAGGAGGGAGGAAGGAAAGGGGGGCCGCCCCCCTCCCAATTCGGATTGGGCTTGGGGGGGGGGAGGCCCTCCCTTGCTCCTTTCCCCTCCTTTCCACTAAAGCCCATTAAGGCCCATATACCTCCCGGGGGGTTCCGATAACCTCCCGGAGCTACGGTATTGTCCCAATCTCACCCGGAACCATTCCGGTGTCCAAATATAGTCGTCCAATATATCGATCTTTATCTCTCGATCATTTCAAGACTCCTCGTCATGTCCGTGATCACATTGGGATTCCTAACAACCTTCGGTACATCAAAACACATAAACTCATAATATAACCGTCATCTAACTTTAAGCGTGCGTACCCTATGGGTTCGAGAACTATGTGGACATGACCGAGACATGTCTCCGATCAATAACCAATAGCGGAACCTGGATGCTCATATTGGCTCCTACATATTCTACGAAGATCTTTATCAGTCAAACCGCATAACAACATACGTTGTTCCCTTTGTCATTGGTATGTTACTTGCCCGAGATTAGATCGTCGGTATCTCAATACCTAGTTCAATCTCGTTACCGGCAAGTCTCTTTACTCGTTACTTAATGCATCATCCCGTATCTAACTCATTAGCTACATTGCTTGCAAGGCTTATAGTGATGTGCATTACCGAGAGGGCCCAGAGATACCTCTCCGACAATCGGAGTGACAAATCCTAATCTCGGAATACGTCAACTCAACAAGTACCTTCGGAGACACCTGTAGAGCACCTTTATAATCACCCAGTTACGTTGTGACGTTTGGTAGCACACAAAGTGTTCCTCCGATAATCGGGAGTTACATAATCTCATAGTCATAGGAACATGTATAAGTCATGAAGAAAGCAATAGTAACATACTAAATGATCAAGTGCTAAGCTAATGGAATGGGTCAAGTCAATCACATCATTCTTCTAATGATGTGATCCCGTTAATCAAATGACAACTCATGTCCACGGTTAGGAAACTTAACCATCTTTGATTCACGAGCTAGTCAAGTAGAGGCATACTAGTGACACTATGTTTGTCTATGTATTCACACATGTATTATGTTTCCGGGTAATACAATTCTAGCATGAATAATAAACATTTATCATGATATGAGGAAATAAGTAATAACTTTATTATTGCCTCTAGGGCATATTTCCTTCAGTCTCCCACTTGCACTAGAGTCAATAATCTAGATTACACAATAATGATTCTAACACCCATGGAGCCTTGGTGCTGATCATGTCTTGCTCGTGGAAGAGGCTTAGTCAACGGGTCTGCAATATTCAGATCCGTATGTATCTTGCAAATCTCTATGTCTCCCACCTGGACTTGGTCCCGGATGGAATTGAAGCGTCTCTTGATGTGCTTGGTTCTCTTGTGAAATCTGGATTCCTTTGCCAAGGCAATTGCACCAGTATTGTCACAAAAGATTTTCATTGGACCCGATGCACTAGGTATGACACCTAGATCGGATATGAACTCCTTCATCCAGTCTCCTTCATTTGTTGCTTCTGAAGCAGCTCTGTACTCCGCTTCACATGTAGATCCCGCCACGATGCTTTGTTTAGAACTGCACCAACTGACAGCTCCACCGTTCAATATAAACACGTATCCAGTTTGCGATTTAGAATCGTCCGGATCAGTGTCAAATCTTGCATCGACATAACCATTTACGACTAGCTCTTTGTCACCTCCATAAACAAGAAACATATCCTTAGCCCTTTAAGGTATTTCAGGATGTTCTTGACCGTTGTCCAGTGATCCACTCCTGGATTACTTTGGTACCTGCTAAACTAATAACAAGGCACACATCAGGTCTGGTACACAACATTGCATACATGATAGAGCCTATGGCTGAAGCATAGGGAACTTCTTTCATTTTCTCTCTATCTTCTGCAGTGGTCGGGCATTGAGTCTGACTCAATTTCACACCTTGTATTACAGGCAATAACCCTTTCTTTCCTTGATCCATTTTGAACTTTTTCAAAACTTTATCAAGGTATGTACTTTGTGAAAGTCCAATTAAGTGTCTTGATCTATCTTTATAGATCTTCATGCCCAATATGTAAGCAGCTTCATCGAGGTCTTTCATTGAAAAACTTTTATTCAAGTATCCTTTTATGCTATCCAGAAATTCTATATCATTTCCAATCAATAATATGTCGTCCACATATAATATTAAAAATGCTACAAAGCTCCCACTCACTTTCTTGTAAATACATGCTTCTCCAAAAGTCTGTATAAAACCATATGCTTTGATCACACTATCAAAGCGTTTATTCCAACTCCGAGAGGCTTGCACCAGTCCATAAATGGATCGCTGGAGCTTGCACACTTTGTTAGCATCCTTTGGATCGACAAAACCTTCTGGTTGCATCATATACAACTCTTCTTCCAGAAATCCATTCAGGAATGCAGTTTTGACATCCATTTGGCAAATTTCATAATCATAAAATGCAGGAATTGCTAACATGATTCAGACAGACTTAAGCATCGCTACGGGTGAGAAAGTCTCATCATAGTCAACCCCTTGAACTTGTCGAAAACCTTTCGTAACAAGTCGAGCTTTGTAGACAGTAACATTACCATCACCGTCAGTCTTCTTCTTGAAGATCCATTTATTCTCGATGGCTTGCCGATCATCGGGAAAGTCAACCAAAGTCCACATTTTGTTCTCATACATGGATCCCATCTCAGATTTCATGGCCTCAAGCCATTTTGCGGAGTCTGGGCTCATCATCGCTTCCTCATAGTTCGTAGGTTCGCCATGGTCAAGTAACATGACCTCCAAAATAGGATTACCGTACCACTCTGGTGCGGATCTTACTCTGGTTGACCTATGAGGTTCGGTAGTAACTTGATCTGAAGTTTCATGATCAATATCATCAACTTCCTCACTAATTGGTGTAGTCGTCACAGGAACCGGTTTCTGTGATGAACCATTTTCCAATAAGGGAGCAAGTACAGTTACCTCATCAAGTTCTACTTTCCTCCCACTCACTTCTTTCGAGAGAAACTCCTTCTCTAGAAAGGATCCATTCTTTGCAACAAATATCTTGCCTTAAGATATGTGATAGAAGGCGTACCCAACAGTTTCCTTTGGGTATCCTATGAAGACACATTTCTCCGATTTGGGTTCGAGCTTATCAGGTTGAAGCTTTTTCACATAAGCATCGCAACCCCAAACTTTAAGAAACAACAACTTTGGTTTCTTGCCAAACCATAGGTCATAAGGCGTCGTCTCAACAGATTTTGATGGTGCCCTATTTAATGTGAATGTAGCCGTCTCTAAAGCATAACCCCAAAATGATAGCGGTAAATCAGTAAGAGACATCATAGATCGCACCATATCTAGTAAAGTACGATTACGACATTCGGACACACCATTACGCTGTGGTGTTCTGGGTGGCGTGAGTTGCGAAACTATTCCGCATTGTTTCAAATGTAGACCAAACTCGTAACTCAAATATTCTCCTCCATGATCAGATCGTAGAAACTTTATTTTCTTGTTACGATGATTTTCAACTTCACTCTGAAATTCTTTGAACTTTTCAAATGTTTCAGACTTATGTTTCATTAAGTAGATATACCCATATATGCTCAAATCATCTGTGAAGGTGCGAAAATAACGATACCCGCCGTGAGCCTCAACATTCATTGGACCACATACATCAGTATGTATGATTTCCAATAAATCAGTGGCTTGCTCCATAGTTCCAGAGAACGGCGTTTTAGTCATCTTGCCCATGAGGCATGGTTCGCAAGTACCAAGTGATTCATAATCAAGTGATTCCAAAAGTCCATCAGTATGGAGTTTCTTCATGCGCTTTACACCAATATGACCTAAACGATAGTACCACAAATAAGTTGCACTATCATTATCAACTCTGCATCTTTTGGCTTCAACATTATGAATATGTGTATCACTACTATCGAGATTCATCAAAAATAGACCACTCTTTAAGGGTGCATGACCATAAAAGATATTACTCATATAAATAGAACAACCATTATTCTCAGATTTAAATGAATAACCGTCTCGTATCAAACAAGATCCAGATATAATGTTCATGCTCAACGCTGGCACCAAATAACAATTATTTAGGTCTAAAACTAATCCCGAAGGTAGATGTAGAGGTAGCGTGCCGACGGCGATCACATCAACTTTGGAACCATTTCCCACGCGCATCGTCACCTCGGCCTTAGCCAGTGTCCGCTTAATCTGTAGTTTGTGTTTCGAGTTTCAAATATTAGCAACAAAACCAGCATCAAATACCCAGGTGCTACTACGAGCTTTGGTAAGGTGCACGTCAATAACATGTATATCACATATACCTTTGTTCACCTTGCCATCCTTCTTATCCGCCAAATACTTGGGGCAGTTCCGCTTCCAGTGACCAGTCTGCTTGCAGTAGAAGCACTCAGTCTCAGGCTTAGGTCCAGACTTGGGTTTCTTCTCTTGATCAGCAACTTGTTTGCTGTTCTTATTGAAGTTCCCCTTCTTTTTCCCTTTGCAAAACTGGTGGTCTTATTGACCATCAACACTTGGTGCTCCTTCTTGATTTGTACCTCCACAGCCTTTAGCATTGCGAAGAGCTCGGGAATTGTGTTATCCATCCCTTGCATATTATAGTTCATCACGAAGCTCTTGTAGCTTGGTGGTAGTGATTGAAGAATTCTATCAATGACGCTATCATCCAGAAGATTAACTCCCAGTTGAATCAAGTGATTGTTATACCCAGACATTCTGAGTATATGCTCACTGACAGAACTATTCTCCTCCATCTTGCAGCTGTAGAACTTATTGGAGACTTCATATCTCTCAATCCGGGCATTTGCTTAAAATATTAACTTCAACTCCTGGAACATCTCATATGCTCCATGACGTTCAAAACGTCGTTGAAGTCCCGGTTCTAAGCCGTAAAGCATGGCACACTGAACTATCGAGTAGTCATCAGCTTTGCTCTGCCAGACGTTCATAACATCTGGTGTTGCTCCTGCAGGAGGTTTGGCACCTAGCTGTGCTTCCAGGACGTAATTCTTCTGTGCAGCAATGAGGATAATCCTCAAGTTACGGACCCAGTCCGTGTAATTGCTACCATCATCTTTCAACTTTGCTTTCTCAAGGAACGCATTAAAATTCGACGGAACAACAGTACAGGCCATCTATCTACAACAAACATAGACAAGCAAAATACTATCAGGTACTAAGTTCATGATAAATTTAAGTCCAATTAATCATATTACTTAAGAACTCCCATTTCGATAGACATCCCTCTAATCATCTAAGTGATCACGTGATCCAAATCAACTAAACCATAACCGATCATCACGTGAAATGGAGTAGTTTTCAATGGTGAACATCACTATGTAGATCATATCTACTATATGATTCACGCTCGACCTTTCGGTCTCAGTGTTCTGAGGCCATATCTGCATATGCTAGGCTCGTCAAGTTTAACCTGAGTATTCTGCGTGTGCAAAACTGACTTGCACCCGTTGTAGATGGACGTAGAGCTTATCACACTCGATCATCACGTGGTGTCTGGGCACGACGAACTTTGGCAACGGTGCATACTCAGGGAGAACACTTTTATCTTGAAATGTAGTGAGAGATCATGTTATAATGCTACCATCAATCAAAGCAAGATAAGATGCATAAAAGATAAACATCACATGCAATCAATATAAGTGATATGATATGGCCATCATCATCTTGTGCTTGTGATCTCCATCTCTGAAGCACCGTCATGATCACCATCGTCACTGGCGCAACACCTTGATCTCTATCGTAGCATCGTTGTCGTCTTCACCAACTATTGCTTCTACGACTATCGCTACCGCTTAGTGATAAAGTAAAGCAATTACATGGCGATTGCATTGCATACAATAAAGCAACAACCATATGGCTCCTGCCAGTTGTCGATAACTCGGTTAAAAAACATGATCATCTCATACAATAAAATATAGCATCACGTCTTAACCATATCACATCACAACATGCCCTACAAAAACAAGTTAGACGTCTTCTACTTTGTTGTTGCAAGTTTTATGTGGCTGCTACGGGCTTAGCAAGAACCGTTCTTACCTACGCATCAAAACCACAATGATACTTCGTCAAGTTAGTGATGTTTTAACCTTCTCAAGGACCGGGCATAGCCACACTCGGTTCAACTAAAGTTGGAGAAAGTGACACCCGCCAGCCACCTGTGTGCAAAGCACGTCGGTAGAACCAGTCTCGCGTAAGCATACGCGTAATGTCGGTCCGGACAGCTTCATCCAACAATATTGCCGAGCCAAAGTATGACATGCTGGTAAGTAGTATGACTTGTATCGCCCACAACTCACTTGTGTTCTACTCGCGCATATAACATCAACGCATAAAACCTGGCTCTGATACCACTGTTGGGGAACGTAGTAATTTCAAAATTTTCCTACGCACATGCAAGATCATGGTGATGCATATCAACGAGAGGGGAGAGTGTGTCCTCGTACCCTCATAGACCGAAAGCGGAAGCGTTAGCACAATGCGGTTGATGTAGTCATACGTCTTCACGGTCCGACCGATAAAGCACCGAAAACATGGCACCTCCAAGTTCTTGCACACGTTCAGCTCGATGACGTCCCTCTAACTCCGATCCAGCCGAGTGTCGAGGGAGAGTTCCGTCAGCATGACGGCATGGTGACGATGATGATGTTCTACCGATGCAGGGCTCGCCTAAGCACCGCTATGGTATTATCGAGGAGGACTATGGTGGAGGGGGGCACCGTACACGGCTAAGAGATCAATGATCAATTGTTGTGTCTATGGGGTGCCCCTCCCCTGTATATAAAGGAGTGGAGGAGGGGTCCGGCCAAGGGGAGGAGGCGCGCCCAAGGGGGGAGTCCTACTCCCACCGGGAGTAGGACTCCTCCTTTTCCTATATGGAGAGGGAGAGGGATGGAAGAGGAAGGAGGGAGGAAGGAAAGGGGGGGCCGGCCCCCCTCCCAATTCTGATTGGGCTTGGGGGGCGCCCCCTCCCTTGCTCCTTTCCCCTCCTTTCCACTAAAGCCTATTAAGGCCCATATACCTCCCGGGGAGTTCCGATAACCTCCCGGAGCTCCGGTATTGTCCCAATCTCAGCCGGAACTATTCCGGTGTCCAAATATAGTCGTCCAATATATCGATCTTTATGTCTCGACCATTTTGAGACTCCTCATCATGTCCGTGATCACATCCGGGACTCCAAACAACCTTCGGTACATCAAAACACGTAAACTCACAATATAACCGTCATCTAGATTTAAGCATGCGGACCCTACGGGTTCGAGAACTATGTAGACATGACCGAGACATGTATCCGATCAATAACCAATAGTGGAACCTGGATGCTCATATTGGCTCCTACATATTCTACGAAGATCTTTATGGTCAAACCGCATAACAACATATGTTGTTCCCATCAGTATGTTACTTGCCCGAGATTCGATCATCGGTATCTCAATACCTAGTTCAATCTCGTTACCGGCAAGTCTCTTTACTCGTTACGTAATGCATCATCCCATAACTAACTCATTAGCTGCATTGCTTGCAAGGCTTATAGTGATGTGCATTACCAAGAGGGCCCAGAGATACCCCTCCGACAATCGGAGTGACAAATCCTAATCTCGAAATACGTCAACTCAACAAGTACCTTCGGAGACACCTGTAGAGCACCTTTATAATCACCCAGTTACGTTGTGACGTTTGGTAGCACACAAAGTGTTCCTCCGGTAATCGGGAGTTACATAATGATCAAGTGCTAAGCTAATGGAATGGGTCAAGTCAATCACATCATTCTTCTAATGATGTGATCCCGTTAATCAAATGACAACTCATGTCTATGGTTAGGAAACTTAACCATCTTTGATTCACGAGCTAGTAAAGTAGAGGCATACTAGTGACACTATGTTTGTCTATGTATTCACACATGTATTATGTTTCCGGGTAATACAATTCTAGCATGAATAATAAACATTTATCATGATATGAGGAAATAAATAATAACTTTATTATTGCCTCTAGGGCATATTTCCTTCAGAGACTTGCAATGATATCAAATCATGCATATAAGAATTCAGAGAAGAACCAAATAATATTCATAGATAATCTTGACCATAAATCCAAAATTCATCAGATCTCGGCAAACACACCGCAAAAGAATATTACATCGAATAGATCTCTAAGGACATTGAGGAGAACTTGGTATTGAGAATCGAAGAGAGAGAAGAAGCCATCTAGCTAATAACTATGGACCCGAAGGTCTGTGGTAAACTACTCATGCTTCATGGGAGAGGTAATGGTGTTGATGTAAAAGCCCTCCGTGATCGAATCCCCCTCCCGCAGGACGCTGGAAAAGGTCCCTAGATGGGATCTCACGGGTACTGAAGGTTGTGGCGGTGGAAAAGTGGTTTTGTGGCTCCCTCTGATGTTTTCAGGGTATAAGAGTATATATAGGCGAAGGAACTAGGTCAGGGGAGCCACGAGGGGCCCATGAGGGTGCGGGGCGCACCTACCCCCTGGGCGCACCCTCCTGCCTCATGGCTTCCTCGTTGCATCTCCGTCTTTATTTCCAAGTCTTCTAGTTTTTGTTTGGTCCAAGAAAGATCATCCTGAAGGTTTCATTCCGTTTGGACTCCGTATGGTATTCCTTTTGTGCAAAACTCTAAAATAGGCAAAAAAAACAGAAACTGACACTAGGCCCTCGGTTAATGGGTTAGTCCCAAAAATAATATAAAATAGCATATTAATGGCCATTAAACATCCAAAATAGATAATATAATAGCATGAAACAATCAAAAATTATAGATACGTTGGAGACGTATCAAGCATTCCCAAGCTTAATTCCTGCTCGTCCTCGAGTAGGTAAATGATAAAAATAGAATTTTTGATGTGGAATGCTACCTAACATATTTATCAATGTAATTTTCTTTATTGTGGCATGAATGTTTAGATCCGAAAGATTCAAGACAAAAGTTTAATATTGACATAAAAATAATAATACTTCAAGCATACTAACAAAGCAATCATGTCTTCTCAAAATAACATGGCCAAAAGAAAGCTATCCCTACAAAATTATATAGTATGGCTATGCTCTATCTTCATCACATAAAATATTTAAATCATGCACAAACCCGATGACAAGCCAAGCAATTGTTTCATACTTTTGATGTTCTCAAACTTTTTCAATCTTCACGCAATACATGAGCGAGAGCCTTGGATGTAGCACTATAGGTGGAATAGAATGGTGGTTATTGAAAGGGCTAGTTATCGACTAGAGGGGGGGTGAATAGGCGATTTTTATGAAAGTCTTCAAAATGTGGGAGTTTCAAAGACAAACAATATAAACAACACTATTCGATTGCAGCGGAAGGTAGACTACACTAGACAAGCCATAGTCAAGTATTCAATGAAGTGAAAGCACGAAGACTAATAGCAGCTAGGTAGTAAAGATCAAGATGGAAGATAGTATGAAGCCAATCAGAACAGGTAGTCACACAGTGAAGTCGAACAGATAACGCAAGCATGCAATGACTTCACAAAGACAAACTGTAAGTAAAGAGAAGTAAGAGAGAGAACCAGTGGCTTCAGAAGGACAGGGATTTGTTCGACCAGTTCCAGTTGCTGTGACAACTGTACGTCTGGTTAGGGAGGCTGAGATTCAACTCAGAAGACCGCGTCTTCACCTTATTCCCCTTGAGCTAAGGACACTTAGTCCCCGCCCAATCACTCTGGTAAGTCTTCAAGGTAGACTTCCGAACCTTCACAGACTTCGTTCACCGGCATCGACAATGACTCTTGGATGCTCAGAACGCGACGCCTAACCGGCTGGAGGATTCACAGTCCTCAAGTGTAACAAGTCTTCAGATCACGCGGACAAAAAGACTTCAGTGATGCCAAACACTCTTTGGGCTCTGGGTGGTTCGAGCTTTGTCCTCGCAAGGATTCTCTCTCGAAAGCTTTGGCGGTGGGTTGCTCTCAAACAACAAAAGACGTATACTAACTCTGAGCAGCCACCAATTTATGGTGTAGGGGGTGGGCTATTTATAGCCACTGGGCAACCCGACCGGATTTGTCTGAAATGACCCTGGGTCACTAAGGAACTAACACATGTCGCAACGGTCAAATTTCAAACACACGCGTTAGCTTGACTTGGGCTACAAGTCAAGTTGACTCATCCGACTCTGGATTAGATTTGCTCTCATTGTATTCGCTCGAAGACATAGGATTTGGTTGAGCATCACTTCAGTCACTCTGACTTTGTTCACTTGGACCCCACTTAACAGTGCGGTGGTTCCTATGACTCAACAAAGAAGAAAAGGAGACAACGAAACAACTAACTCTTCGCACTCCATAGTCTTCACTCAGTGTCTTCTCGTGTCATAGTCTTCAATGTGAATATCTTCACAGACCACCATTGTCTTCAATGTCTTCACACATTTTTAGGGGTCATCTCCGGTAGGTAAACTGAATCAATGAGGGACTACTACCTGTGTTATCCTGCAATTCTCACAAACACATTAGTCCCTCAACCAGGTTTGTCGTCAATACTCCAAAACCAACTAGGGGTGGCACTAGATGCACTTATAATCTCCCCCTTTTTGGTGATTGATGGCAAACTGGTTGAAGTTTTCAACAGGGATAAAGGTATGTGAAATTGTAAGGATTTAGGTATTGTCTTCATAGATGGCAAAAAGGCTCCCCCTGAAGATGTGCATATAAATGTTTTGCGTTGGAATGCAAATGCACATGGCAGGTTGTACTTGTGGAGATCCTCTTCACCATATGAAGACAATACATCATGCATGAACAGATATACAGGAATAATGACATGCATAATGAAAAATGGACGTCTGCGGAATGAGTTCATGCGGGATTTATCATCGCATATGCGAAATTTATCGTCGCATCACACAGAATAGCAGAAAAAGTAGGAGACGACCATCAAGTTTAAGTGTTACAACTCAAAGAACCAAATGTATCAAAACGAGAGTTGTAAGCACTAGGCAAAAAGTATATCAACCACCCATCAGGACCCGCTTGAAGACTATCAACATATGCTTCTCCCCCTTTTGTCAGTAAGGACCAAAAAGGTTTGAAGACATAGTCTCTACTCGTTCCCATGAGGAGTAGGTGAAGCAGCAGGGTCGTCGTTTAGGTTTGGTTGTGCAAAAGAACTTGGTGCAGTGTCGACACGCGCTGAGGTTGGAGGTGGTGAGGTAGCATCATCTGCGTCATCCAAGACTCTGGCATTCACAGTTGCTGCGGAGGAGGAGTACTCTGAATCTTCAAGAGACGGGGTTCAACGTAAGACATCATTCCTAGGAGGAGTGGAGTCGAACTTGAATCTCTTAGTGAAGCCATTGTCGTGAAGATCAGCTTCAACACTTAGCAATGTCAGACTCTTCCAGGACCTCCGACAGGTTTCATGGGTGACAAAGGCATTCTTGGTGGCAAGATTGCGAATGCGATTGACATCCACCAAGAGGCTTTGCATTTGACGCTTCATCCAGTAGTGATGCTTGTCATGTTTTTGATGCAAGGCCACGAGAAGCTCTCGGTCATTGAGCACACGAGATCGCTTCCGAGGCCTTGGAGCAATGGTGCTTTCTGTGGCTTCAGTGCATGCACGACGAGTGTTGCCGGCCAGAGGATAAACACGAGAAGCAACCTGAACACCTTCAACATGCTAGGAAAAGCTTTGATGATCTGCATTATGAAGATATAGTGCTTCCTTGGTAGGCCCTGGGTAAATGGCTTCAATAGACATATCAACCTCTGGTAGAAATATGAGATTGTTACGAGCAGAGAGCTGATAGTAAATGGCAGAGTGAAGCTTGATCAAACACATAATCCAAGGAGCATAGAATTTCAGACCAAAGATGTCAGACCCAGATGCAGCAAACTGGCGAATGAAGAAATCCTGAGTATTGAAGCTTTTGCCATTGAGAATATAGAAGACCAATGTCTTCATTGCACCTTCAAGCTTTTCTAAGGAGGAATGCCCTTTGATGGGCCATAGAGTTCGCCTAATGACGTGATAGATTGTGCGGGGCAGATACTCTAGGTCTTCAACAAGGAATTCCTTGGGATATTCAGCATCCTGGGGCAGTGGCTTCATCATACTTAGCATCTGGCTCATGTTGGGCTCTGGCTTCTGAAAGATGCTCTCCAATGCATCGCGGTGAAGCTGACAACCAGGTTCATACAGTTTGCCCGGAGTGGAAAGGCCGGTAAGCTCAATGAGATCAAAGGTTTGGCTTCATGATGGACATTGCTTGTCATCCACTCAAGGACCCATGTCGTTGTATCCCTGTTGTAGCTGCGAATGTGGAGGGTTGCATAGAATTGCAGGAAAAGCTCTTCATTCCAATGTTCCTTGTCGGTGACAAACTGCAGATGGCCAGCATCACGAAAGCAGTCAAGGGCTTCTTCTAGGCAGGGCAGACCAGCAATGGCTTCAGCATCCAGACGCATATGAGGAAATATGCGCTCCTGATTGTATAGAATATAGGACTAGTAGCTGCGCTGCTGATAGCTCCAAAACCGATCTGATGATATTCTTGGCTTGGAATATGGGTTCTTGGCAGTATCGAAGAAGGTGTTGTGTGCAATGAAGCCGTTGACATTGAAAGACCCTGGTGCCGATGCAGTAGCTAGGAACCTTGGCAGCCTTGGTTTTGGCTTCTGAACCTGAGGCCTGTGCTCCACATGATAGTCAAACTGAGGTCCAGGAGCAGCCAGAGGAACCAGAATTGGCCATCTGACAGGAACAAGCTCGCCTTGGTAGAATGCATGCTCAATGGTGTGGGGCCTTGGAGGCGGAACAGGAGCAGTGGCATTAGCAGAGGCGTCAGGCTGCACATTCGTTGCAGGAGCATCAGTGGCTTCAAGCATAGTGTTCATCGCAGGCGCCACATTGTCTTCAGCCATGACAACGTCATTGGCTTCAGTAGTGCTGTTGGTGGCCACCTCAGGATTCTCAACCTCCACTTGAGTAGCTGGAGGGTCGGGCACAGACACGTTCTCCTCGAGAACAATTTCTTGGGTGGTAGGGGGAGTAGCAACATGCTCTTCTTCTTGTCTTTCTTCGGCTGATGTAGCCGGATTGTCTTCAGCAACATTGGCTTCGGACAAGGGAACCATCACAGAAGGATTATCTTCAGGGAACACTTGACGTGCCACTAAGCTGGACTGGTTTGAGTCTTCTTCTGTGATGGTAGTCATGGAGAAAGATGACCCGAGACCTTTGCGAAGCTGTTGAAATACGGGCGACGCCTTTGGTGAGGGTGTGGTCTCCAGGTAATTATCATCATTCACCAACGGACTGGTGACTTGCGCTGGTGGAGGACGGGGTGTACTTGGTGAATCTTGACTTGGAGTTGCTGGTTGGGGGCGATCAGCCCACGAGGCATCATGAGAGATTGGTGTCAAAGGACGACCAATACTGATGAGCTCGCTGTTCGTGAGAACAGGCGATGATACCGTTGGGCGCTCAATCTGATGAAGGACTTCATCATCTTCTACATTGTCTTGAGGACCAATGTCTTCAGTCGTGATGAGGTCAACGACTGGAACTTCTTGAGCCTCAGGAGCCTCTGTGGAAGCAGACTCATGGACTATCAACCGGCGCTCTTGATTTTCAGGGTCAGGGTGAGCAAAAGCAATGGGTTCAACTACAAGGGGCTCTGTGGGAGCAGTCCGATCTCTCTTCTTGTTTTTTCTCTTCTTGGCGGGTGGTGCATCATCAGTAGTGCGCTTGATTTTTCGCTTTCTGGCTTCGGCTTCAGCTGCCTTGGTTTTCTGCTAATCTGAAGCCATTGTGGGGACCTTAGGCTTCGAGCCTGTCATGCTGGCAGGGAAGACAATGTGAGGTTCTTCCCGCCGTGGAGCTTCAGTTTGGGCCATAGTATGCCTTTTCTTCTTCTTGGCAGCCATCTTGGGGTCAATGCCAGGATGCCCAAGAGCCTTGCGCTTTTCAGCTTCGTTGTAAGCCTGAACACACTTGGCAGCAAGATTTTTCATGCGCTCTCTTGAGCCTTTGGCTTCCTCATGTTTCCTGTGAAACGCCTCCTTGAGGTCATTCAGCATCACCTTGAATTTCTGAACATCAGCCACACTAAGCTTGGCCACATGCTTCTTGAACTACTCTTTCTCAAAATCAATCTTGTGCTTCAATTCAACAATTCGCTGAGCCAGAGCCAGCTCAGGAGCAATTGCGCCTTGAAAGGAGACACCGATGCCAATGGGGAGTTGAAGATCATCAAAACTGAGATCTTGATTGTCGAACCACTCATCAATGAAATTGTGCAAGATATTCACATCGAAGAGAGGCAGCTCATTGAAGATCTCTGCCTCTTGCTTGCTCTTGATCAGCTGCTCGAGAGCATCATTGCTAAATTCTTCATCTGAAGACAGATCAATGGTTTCAGATTCGTTCCTTAGAACGCTAGTGGGAGTTAGCGCTTGACTGGGTCTCTGAACAGGTTTCGTCTGTGGCTTCTCGCGCTTCTTGGAGATGTGAGAGAGATCTTCAGAGGTGTTACTGGGAGCAGGAGGGGCAGTTGCCAATGGCTTCACTTGAGAAGCTTTTGGAGCAGCAGATGATTTTGAAGCTTTAGCTTTCTTTTGCTTCTGCGGCTTTGGAGTAGGAGCTGGAGCATCATCAGTGTCAGCACCATCATCAGAATGATCCACTTTTGCACCTTGGACAACAATGTGTGTGATGAGGCCTACAAGGTTGTAAAAGGGGCCGATCCTGTTCCCATTGGCTTCACAGGTGCCATCTTCCCGAGGTGAAGAAGGACCAGGGTTGAAGTCAAGTCCTAGAGCCTTCTTGTTCTTCGCAGCTGAGTCTTTGGCGAACTTGTAGTTGCACTTGAACAGATGGTCTTCATGGCACCACAACAGAGAAGAAGGGTCAGCGTTCTCTGGCTGCGGTCCGCAAATCATGCACGGATAGAATTCTCGTTGAATGGCTTCAGGAAGGGACTGGGGTTGAAGATTTTTGTACACAATATCTCCCCAGGGTCCCTTGATGGCATTCTTCTCCGCATATTCTTCAGTGACGAGGCGATACTTGAACCATTCCTCTGCCCAATATCTTCGAATCCACTGGATTCGATTCTTGTGACCTGTATAGGTTTCCTCAGGGTCTGTTTTGTACAGCTCGTGCAAATCTGGAGGCAAATCCTTGGAAGTGTTACCACAGCGCTGTCTACCTCCCTTGCTTGCTGACTTCTCAGTGGCCATGAAGCTTAATCTGAAAGGCTTCAGTACTTGCAAGGGCTTCAGATGGCTGGTCAGACAAGAACTGGCTTCAGGTGAATTGATGTGACTCTGTAAGAATTCTGCAAACGAATGCAAACTATGAGAACCAAGGGATTCTCCCAGGGACATGAACCTGTGACAACATTAGAGGTGCGACAGAAGGGGAAGAAGTCATATGCATTCTCATAAGATTTTGAAGATAAATCAGTTTGAAGACATTGACCTCATAACGCGAAGACATTCACTTATTTGATGAGAGTTGGTTCCAGAGTTGTACAAATCCTAGAATAAGTACAAGTGAGGAATCTAACTTGTAACGAAACATAAGTGAATATACTAGGTAGAGTATGAGATGCAGAAAGAGATAGATTCAACTTGGAGATCTATAAACCACTTTTGGTAAAGAAGGATGAATCTATCAAATCGAAAAGACGGTAAAAAGTGAAATTTAATTACCACACGAAGAACTGCTAGACGGAGTGAAGTTGGAGGCCGAGCAGTTCGATCTTCCGTGCCCTAACTTGGTGACAGAAGACACCTATGGCGACGCCGGAGAGGACGAGGTCCGCGGCCGGCGTGAGGACGACGTCAAAGAAGTCGCGGCAGCTAAGCGCTTCGTCGTCGGCGTTATCGAGAGCTAGCGGAGGCGCTAGGGTTTGCGAGAGGTGGTGAGGAGGAAGAAGAATTTTTGACCGAGACGTGATGGGTATTTATAAGGAAAGAGACCGCACAGCGCAATTATGCAGGTGCCCCTGTCGGTTCACATCTGACGGACACGTGGCAAGCATGCAACACCTTGGAAGTTGTTCCATGTTCCCACGCACGCCTGGATTGTCAGAGTGGTCGTTCCAAATTCTCCGGGTTTCAGGCAAAAAGGGTATACCATGAAAAACAGATATAAATGTTTGTCAGATTGACTTCAGCTGGCAAGGTCTCAGTGAAGACAATCGACCGTTTTCAATAGAATGCATATGATTTGGACAGATAGAGTTGAGGTAGAAGCATAGATAGGTTAGGGTTCGATCACATTCACTTAGTTCAAAGTATTCAACACGAAGCCATAGCTATAAGTGAATGTTGTAGAGGACAGAACACAAATAAATATATATAGCTAGTATAAGGCCAAATCAACCAATTGAAGATAAACTTGAATATAAGCCAAGGATGAATATGAATCCAATATGAAGACTATGTAAACATAACACCAAGAGAAACACTTCAAACAAAAGTTTTGTGGTGGCGTTACCCACCGTATAGGAAGTATTAGACCCAGACACGGCGCACAATTATCATGGCACTCCGAAGTCAAATTCCGCATTAATGTATTCACACTTAGAGTGTATGTCTTCATTGATTGAAGATATACATTACTTCGTGTGTTGCACATCTAAGTCAACAAAATGCATAAGTATTAGGATGTATGCCTAATCACATGACATTTGAGGATTCCAAGATATTTAGCTCACACCGCAACTTGCAAAACCTTTTCTCATCCAAGGGCTTTGTGAAGATATCAGCCAACTGCTCTTCTGTCTTAACATGAATGATATCAATATCTTCCTTCATAACATGATCTTTGAGAAAGTGATGACGAATTTCAATGTGCTTTGTCTTCGAGTGCTGAACTGGGTTGTTGGCAATCTTGATGGCACTGTCATTGTCCCAGTAGAGAGGCACATTCTTCAGATGTATACCATAGTCCTTGAGAGTTTGCTTCATCCAGAGAAGCTGAGCACAGCAGGATCCAGCAGCAATGTATTCAGATCCAACAGTGGATAGAGATACACAGTTCTGCTTCTTTGAAGACCAACATACAAGAGATCGTCCCAAAAAGTGACATGTGCCTGATGTGGACTTGCGATCAACCTTCTCACTAGCATAATTAGCATATGAGAATCCAACTAGATCAAACTCTGAGCCCTTTGGATACCATAATCCTAGTGTTGGGTGTAAGCCAAATATCGAAGAATTCGCTTCACAGCTAAGTGATGCAATTCCTTTGGTGCCGCTTGGAATCGGGCACACATGCAGACACTAAGCATTATATCTGGCCTAGATGCACATAAGTAAAGCAAAGAACCAATCATGGAGCAGTATACCTTTTGATCAAACTCTTTACCATTGTCGTCGGGACCCAGATGACTTTTGGTTGGCATTGGTGTCGTGTATCCTTTGCAGTCTTGCATTCCAAACTTCTTCAGGCAGTCTTTGAGGTATTTTTCTTGAGATATGAAGATGCCGTTGCGTTGCTGACGGATTTGGAGATCCAGGAAGAACTTCAGCTCGCCCATCATGGACATTTGATATTGCTCGTGCATCATGTGACCAAATTCATCATTGTATTTCTTGTTGGTGCAGCCAAAGATAATGTCATCCACATAGATTTGGCACACAAATAGTTCACCATCATATGTCTTCGTGAAGAGCGTAGGATCTAGTGAACCAGGTTTGAAGCCTTTGCTCTTTAGGAAGTCTTTGAGCGTGTCATACCAAGCTCGAGGAGCTTGTTTGAGGCCATACAGTGCCTTGTTGAGCTTGTATACCATATCAGGATGTTTTGGATCTTCAAAGCCGGGAGGTTGTGTGACATATACTTCTTCTTCTATCTTTCCATTGAGAAAGGCGCTCTTCACATCCATTTGATACAGAAGGATGTTGTGATGATTTGCATAGGCTAGCAGTATGCGAATGGCTTCAAGTCTTGCCACCGGAGAAAATGTTTCATCAAAGTCAATTCCTTCCACTTGAGTGCAACCTTGTGCAACGAGATGAGCCTTGTTTCTGACCACTTGACCATGCTCATCTTGCTTGTTGTGATATATCCATTTGGTGCCAATGATATTGTGCTTCCGAGGATCATGACGCTTGACCAATTCCCACACGTTATTCAGCTCGAACTATTGAAGCTCTTCTTGCATAGCTTGAATCCATTCAGGTTCCATGAAGGCTTCATCAACTTTCTTGGGTTCAGAGATTGAGACAAATGCAAAATGCCCACGGAAGTTGGTTAGTTGTGTTGCTCTTTGAGTTTCTTTTGAATGAGTGAGTGGACCAGGTGCATCCAAGCTGTCAATTATCTTCTCAATCTAAACTTCATTTGCAACACGAGGATGGGCAGGACGAAGATTTTGCTCTTGCTGATCAATGTCATCATTTGGGGGATTGTCTTCAGGCTGAGCATTGTCTTCAGGTTGATTAGGTGTAGAAATGACAAGTTCCTCTTCAGATTGATTCTCAGAGGGTATGATATCTCCAATTCCCATCTACTTGATAGAATCACTTGTAGGTACTTCATCTAGCACATTTGGCAGGTGCTCTCTTTGCGAGCCATTCGTCTCATCGAACCACGCATCCACAGTTTCAATCACTTTGTAGTGAAAGAGGTTGAAGACTCTATAGGAGTGCGAATCCTTTCCATAACCAAGCATAAAACCTTCATGTGCTTTCGGTGCAAATTTTGAAGTGTGATGTGGATCCTTGATCCAGCACCTAGCACCAAATACTCTGAAGTAGATTACATTTGGCTTCTTACCAGTTAGGAGCTCAAAGGATGTTTTCTTCAGAAGCTTGTGAAGATAAACACGGATGATGACGTGGCAAGAAGTGTCAATGGCTTCAGGCCAGAACTTCCGCGGAGTCTTGTACTCATTAATCATCCTTCAGGCCATCTCAATGAGAGTTCTGTTCTTGCACTCGGGGATGCCATTCTGCTGAGGTGTATAAGGAGCAGAGAACTCATGAGTGATGCCAAGTGTATCCAGATAGAGGTCGAGGCCAGTGTTCTTGAACTCAGTGCCGTTGTCGCTTCTGATGTGCTTGATCTTGACGCCATAGTTCATCATGGCACGATTGGCAAAGCGTCTGAAGACATCCTGCACTTCAGTCTTGTAGAGGATTATATGCACCCAAGTATATCTAGAGTAATCATCAACAATGACGAAACCATAGAGGCAAGCAGTAGCAGTGAGAGTAGAGTAGTGAGTAGGGCCGAATAAGTCCATGTGGAGCAGCTCGAAGGGTTGAGATGTAGTCATGATTGTCTTCGAGGGATGCTTGGCCCTAGTCATCTTTCTAGCTTCGCAGGCGCCACACAGATGGTCCTTCTTGAACTTGACGCCTTCGATGCCCATGATGTGCGTCTTCTTCGCGAGAGTGTGCAAGTTCTTCATGCCAACATGTCCTAGCCTTCGATGCCAGAGCCAGCATTCTGAAGCCTTTGCTAGAAGACATACGGCCAACTGTGGTCCTGCTGAGATATCTACCATATATAGATCGTCTTTCCAATACCCTTCAAAGACTAGAGACTTCTCAGATTCCATTAGTACAAGGCATCGATATTTTCCAAATATCACAATCATGTTTAAGTTAAAAATCATTGAGATAGACATTGTTGAAACCAAGGGATTCAACAAGCATCACTTTATCCATGTGCTGATCCCTTGATATAGCAACTCTGCCTAGACCCAATACCTTGCTTACCAGTGTCAGCAAATGTGATGTGACTTGTATCTGATGGACGTAGCGTTGAATCCATCAGAAGACTTTGATCGCCCGTCATGTGGTTAGTGCATCCACTGTCCATAATCCATTCTGAAGTACGAGGTGTCATAGCCTACAGTGCAGTTTGGGGGATAGGCTTCACCAAGCGAGTTGTGAAGCATAAACATTTGACGAACAAGTGGAACATGAAAATTCAGATCTTGGTTAGGATAGATAGGATGAGTATCAAGGAATCCTGGAACGAAGTACATAGTGAGACCATTTGGGCATTTTATCTTGCGCCCCACAAGATGTTTAAGGTCCCCAACATTAGTTTTGGACGCCTTTGATTTCCGGCTGGAGACCTTTCCCTGCAAAAGAGAGTTAAGTTTTCTTAACCACCCACATTTTCAGGGGTGGCTTAGAAGCAATGAGTCTAAGTGCAGCATCTGAGAACTTCGGCTTTGGGGCCCTAGTAAATAGCCTTGCAGGAGGTGAATAATACTCATAGGAATAAGCAGAAAAATTCTTTGTTTTATGAACATAGCGGTTTGAGGAAACACGCTCATATTCATGGGTCTGAGTATGATTTCCCTGCAAAACATTGACGTTAGGGTGACTCAAATGAGTCCTCGGTCTATATGAAGCTTTTGGACCATATGAAGCCTTTGGTATGAGATTTGTCTTCTTCACAGGTGATGTCATGATGACATTCACTAGAAGATTCTCAAGACAACTTTTGGGAACCCATATCTTCTTCATAGGTGGCCCATTCCTATAGTTAGTACCAATATACCTGGCAAACACTTCACCATTCTGATTCTTAAACAATTTATAGTTTGCATCAAAGGATTCATCAATGATAATGGGGTTAGCACAAGTGAAACCAGACAAGGTGGATGGATCAACTGAAGGTTCCTTTGCAGCAACCCATGTGGTTTTGGGGTACTGCTCTGACTTCTAGTACGACCCATCAACATTCATTTTCCTCTCGAACCCAACACCCTCTTTCCTAGGGTTTTGGTTCAGAATCTGCTTTTTGAGGACATCACATAATGTCTGATACCCTTTGAGACTTTTGTACATACCTGTCTGCTACATCTTGAGCTTTCGTTGGTTTTCCTCGAAGAGGAGAGGGTGATGCATCAAGTGTAGCGTAAGTATTTCCCTCAGTTTTGAGAACCAAGGTATCAATCCAGTAGGAGGCTCCTCAAAAGTCCCATGCACCTACACAAACAAACTGAGGACTAGCAACCAATGCAATAAAGGGGTTGTCAATCCCTTCACGGCCACTTGCGAAAGTGAGATCTAATAAAGATAGTATGATAAGAATTTTTTTTTTGCTATTTTATAATATAGATGCAAAAAAGTAAAGATGCAAATAAACATATATTGAAAGCAAATATGATAAGAGATAGACCCGGGGGCCATAGGTTTCACTAGTGGCTTCTCTCAAGATAGCATAAGTATTATGGTGGGTGAACAAATCACTGCCGAGCAATTGATAGAAAAGCGCATAGTTATGAGATAATCAAGGCATGATCATGTATATAGGCATCACGTCCATAACAAGTAGACCGACTCCTGCCTGCATCTACTACTATTACTCCACACATCGACCGACTCATGTCTGCATCTAGTGTATTAAGTTCATAAGAACAGAGCAACGCATTAAGCAAGATGACATGATGTAGAGGGATAAACTCATGTAATATGATATAAACCCCATCTTGTTATCCTCGATGGCAACAATACAATACATGCCTTGCAACCCTTTCTGTCACTGGGTAAGGACACCGCAAGATTGAACCCAAAGCTAAGCACTTCTCCCATGGCAAGAAAGATCAATTTAGTAGGCCAAACCAAACTGATAATTCGAAGAGACTTGCAAAGATAACTCAATCATACATAAAAGAATTCAGAAGATTCAAATATTATTCATAGATAAACTTGATCATAAACCCACAATTCATCGGATCTCGACAAACACACCGCAAAAAGAGTTTACATCAAATAGATCTCCACAAGAGAGGGGGAGAACATTGTATTGAGATCCAAAAAGAGAGAAGAAGCCATCTAGCTAATAACCATGGACCCGCAGGTCTGTGGTAAACTACTCACAACTCATCGGAGGGGCAAGAATGTTGATGTAGAGGCCCTCCGTGGTCGATTCCCCCTCCGACAAAGTGCCGGCAGAGGCTCCAAGATGGGATCTCGCGGATACAGAAGGTTACGGTGGTGGAAATTGTGTTTCGTGGTGCCGGTGGATGTTTTCAGGGTACGTAGGTATATATAGGAGAAAGAAGTACGTCGGTGGCCGCCCGAGGGGCCCACAAGACAGGGGGCGCGCCCTATAGGGGGGCGGCCCCCTATCTCATGGGGTCCTTGGGAGCTTCTTGACTTGCACTCCAAGCTCTCCGGATCACATTTGTTCCAAAAATCACGCTCTCGAAGGTTTCATTCCATTTGGACTCCGTTTGATATTCCTTTTCTTTGAAATACTGAAATAGGCAAAAAACAACAATATGGGCTGGGCCTCCGGTTAGTAGGTTAGTCCCAAAAATGATATAAATGTATAAAATAAAGCCCATAAACATCCAAAAGGGGTAATATAATAGCATGGAACAATAAAAAATTATACATACGTTGGAGACGTATCAAGCATCCCCAAGCTTAATTCCTGCTCGTCCTCGAGTAGGTAAATGACAAAAAGAGAATTTTTGATGTGGAATGCTACCTAGCATAATTCATAATGTAATTTTCTTTATTGTGGCATGAATGTTCAGATCCAAATGAATACAAAATAAAAGTTCATATTGACATAAGAAATAGTAACACTTCAAGCATAATAATCAAAGTAACCATGTCTTCTCAAAATAACATGGCTAAAGAAAGTTATCCCTACATAATCATATAGTCTGGCTGTTGCTCTATCTTCATCACACAAAGTATTTAATCATGCACAACCCCGATGACAAGCCAAGCAATTGTTTCATACTTTAATAATCTCAAACTTTTTCAACTTTCATGCAATACATGAGCGTGAGCCATGGACATAGCACTATATGTGGAATAGAATGGTGGTTGTGGAGAAGACAAAAAGGATGAAGATAGTCTCACATCAACTAGGCATATCAACGGGCCATGGAGATGCCCATTAATAGATATCAATGTGAGTGAGTAGGGATTGCCATGCAACGGATGCACTAGAGCTATAAATATATGAAAGCTCAACAAAAGAAACTAAGTGGGGTGCATCCAACTTGCTTTCTCACGAAGACCTAGGGCACTTTTGAGGAAGCCCATCATTGGAATATACAAGCCAAGTTCTATAATGAAAAATTCCCACTAGTAAATGAAAGTGACAACATGTGAGACTCTCTAACATGAAGATCATGGTGCTATTTTGAAGCACAAGTGTGGAAAAGAGATAGTACATTGTACCTTCTCCCTTTTTCTCTCATTTTATTTTTTTTCTTTTCTTCTTTTTTTTATTTTTATTTTTTTTCTTTGGCCTTTTTTTCTTTTTGGCCTTTCTTTTTTCTCTCTTTTTTTTTCTCTTTTTGTAAAGTCCGAAGTCTCATCCCGACTTGTGGGGGAATCATAACCTTCATCATCCTTTCCTCACTAGGACAATGCTCTAATAATGAAGATCATCACACTTTTATGGATTTACAACTCAAAGCTAGAACAAGATATGACTCTATATGAATGCCTCCGGCGGTGTACCGGGATATGCAATGAATCAAGAGCGACATGTACGAAAATTATGAAAGTGGCCTCGCCACAAATACAATGTCAACTACATGATCATGCAAAAAAGAAATATGACACAAGTAATGCGTGTCATATGAACGGAACGATGGAAAGTTGCATGGCAATATATCTCGAAATGGCTATGGAAATGCCATAATAGGTAGGTATGGTGGCTGTTTTGAGGAAGGTAAATGGTGGGTGTATGGTACCGGCGAAAGTTGCACGGTACAAGAGAGGCTAGCAATGGCGGAAGGGTGAAAGAGTGCGTATAATCCATGGACTCAACATTAATCAAAAGAACTCATATACTTGTTGCAAAAATTTAGAAGTCATCAAAAACCAAAGCACTACGCGCATGCTCCTAGGGGGATAGATTGGTAGGAAAAGACCATCGCTCGTCCCCGACCGCCACTCATAAGGAAGACAATCAATAAATAAAATTATGCTCCAACTTCATCACAAAGCGGTTCACCATATGTGCATGCTACGGGAACCACAAACTTGAACACAAGCATTCTTTAAATTCATAATCACCCAACTAGCATGAATTTAATATCACTACCTCCATATCTGAAAACAATTATCAAGCATCAAGTTGATCATAGCATCCAATTCACTTTCTATGATAGTTTTTATTATACCCAATTTGGATGCTCATCATTCTAGGACCAACTTTATGATCATAGCAAATACCATGCTGTTCTAAAAGACTCTCAAAATAATATAAGTTAAGCATGAGAGACTAGCAATTTCTTCAAAATTAAGACACCACTGTGCTCTAAAAGATATAAGTGAAGCACTAGAGCAAAAACTATCAAGCTCAAAAGATATAAGTGAAGCACATAGAGTATTCTAGCAAATTCTAATCAAATAGGCTTCTCCCAAAAGGTGTGTACAGCAAGGATGATTGTGGTAAACTAAAAAGCAAAGACTAATATAATACACGACGCTCCAAGCAAAACACATATCATGTAGCGAATAAAAACATAGCTCCAAGTAAAGTTACCAATGAATGAAGAAGAAAGAGGGGATGCCTTCCGGGGCATCCCCAAGCTTAGGCTTTTGGCTATTCTTGAATATCTTGGGGTGCCTTGGGCATCCCCAAGCTTAGGCTTTTGGCTATTCTTGAATATCTTGGGGTGCCTTGGGCATCCCCAAGCTTAGGCTCTTGCCACTCCTTATTCCATAGTCCATAAAAGCTTTACCCAAAACTTGAAAGATTCACAACACAAAACTCAACAGGAAATCTTATAAGCTCTGTTAGTGAAAGAAAACAAAACCACCACATAAGGTACTGCAATAAACTCATTCTTTATTTATTTTGGTGTTAAACCTACTTTATTCCAACTTCTTTATGGTTCATAGACTGAATTACTAGCCATAGATGCATTGAAATAAGCAAACAACACACGAAAAACAGAATGTGTCAAAAACAGAACAGTCTGTAGCAATCTGTAACTAACCCAAACTTATGGAACTCCAAAAATCCTACCAAAATAGTAAGTCCTGGACAATTTGTTTATTGAACAGCAGCAAAAAGAATCAACGCAAAATCACGTTCCTGTGATTTAACAAAATTATATTCGTGCGCGCAAAGATTCTGTTTTTCAGCAGAATCAAGTCAACTATCATCGTAGGTTATCCTATAGGTTCTACTTGGCACAAACACTAATTAAAAGATAAAAACACATCTAAACAAAAGGTAGATGCAAGATTTATTACTAAACAGGAACAAAAACAAAAAACATAAAGAAAATTGGGTTGCCTCCCAACTAGCGCTATCGTTCAACGCCCCTAGCTAGGCATAAAAGTAAAGATAGATCTAACTAGTGCCATAATAATAAGATAGATCTTGAAAGCTCATCTCATATTCTCTACGTTCGGCAGCAAGTTTCCTTTGAGGCAAGCAAAAGTAATCAAAAGGGATAAATTTAGTGGGACAAAGATCCCCAAGATCAATCACAGGAGGAATAGGTTCCTCCTTTGGCCCCTCATAGTGCACAACTATTTCATCACTAAAAGCATTCTTTTGGCAAAATCTTGTGAGCCTATACTCAAGAGAGTATCCTAGCTCATTGTTTCGAAGGGCAAAATAATTATTAAGTTCGTTAATGCAATCAACCAATACATTCGTAGGAACCTTTTTTCTATGGTTTTCATTAAAAGCGACATAGTCCGAAGATTGAAAACGTCTAATTTCCTCTTGATCCTAAAGGATCGCTTCTATGGGAGGACGACCGACGTCCACCCTATAGTGCGCAAAGATTTCTTTGGCCTCTCTTATGATAAATCTAAACTCATGAGCCAAAAAGATAGTAACAACGCGCTTAACAGAAGAGTGCTCAATATTAGAGAATTCTAGGAAAATTCTTTGTATGCAAGGATGCATATGCATAAATTGTCTTTCAAGTTCAACTACAAGCATAGCGATAGCATCCACAAGACTACTAGTTCTATGAAGAATAGAACAACCCATGGAAGATAAAGCACCAGCACAAGTAAAGAAATCTTGAATAACACCTTTGCCAATGATGTTACCACTACCGATTCGAAACTTTTTAGTATGCAAGATAGGGGGTTCATCGGCTGGAGCCTCGGGATTTTCCGTGTTATCATTATTGTCCATATCTAAGAGAATCTCCCTGATACGTCCATTTTGCATCATGCTTTTATATCGATATTTATCACATTATGGGCTGTTATTTCACGATATGTCACAATACTTATGGCTATTCTCTCTTATTTTAAAAGGTTTACCATGAAGAGGGGGAATGCCGGCAGCTGGAATTCTGGCTGGAAAAGGAGCAAATATTGGAGACCTATTCTGCGCAACTCCAAAAGTCCTGAAACTCCACGGAATATCTTAAAATAAATAAAGAAAAATCGTCGCCAAAGCTGAAGGCCAGGGGGCCCACACCCTGCTCACGAGGGTGGGGGGCGCGCCCCTCCCCCTGGGCGCGCCCCCCTACCTCGTGGCCCCCCTGGTGGCTCTCCGACGCCCATCTTCTCCTATATGAAGTCTTTCGATGAGAAAAAAAATAATAAGCAACCTTTCGGGACGAGACTCCGCCGCCACGAGGCGGAACCTTGGCGGAACCAATCTAGGGCTCCAGCAGAGCTGTTCTGCCGGGGACACTTCCCTCGGGAGGGGGAAATCATCGTCATCATCATCACCAACGCTCCTCTCATCGGGAGAGGGCAATCTCCATCAACATCTTCACGAGCACCATCTCATCTCCAAACCCTAGTTCATCTCTTGTATCCAATTCTTGTCTTCAAGTCCGGGATTGGTGCTAGTAGGTTGCTAGTAGTGTTGATTACTCCTTGTAGTTGATGCTAGTTGGTTTACTTGGTGGAAGATCATATGTTCAGATCCTTTATGCATATTATTACCCCTCTGATTATGAACATGAATATGCTTTGTGAGTAGTTACATTTGTTCCCGAGGACAAGGGAGAAGTCTTGCTATTAGTAGTCATGTGAATTTGATATTCGTTCGATATTTTGATAAGATGTATGTTGTCTAACCTCTAGTGGTGTTATGTGAACGTCGACTACATAACACTTCACCATTATTTGGGCTTAGAGGAAGGCATTGGGAATTAATAAGTAGATGATGGGTTGCTAGAGTGACAGAAGCTTAAACCTTAGTTTATGCGTTGCTTCGTAAGGGGCTGATTTGGATCCATATGTTTCATGCTATGGTTAGGTTTACCTTAATACTTTTGTTGTAGTTGCGGATGCTTGCAATAGAGGTTAATCATAAGTGGGATGCTTGTCCAAGTAAGGGCAGTACCCAAGCACCGGTCCACCCACATATCAAATTATCAAAGTATCGAACGCGAATCATATGAGCGTGATGAAAACTAGCTTGACGATATTCCCATGTGTCCTCGGGAGCGCTTTTCCTATTATAAGAGTTTGTTCCGGCTTGTCCTTTGCTACAAAAAGGATTGGGCCACCTTGCTGCACTTTATTTACTTTTGTTACTTGTTGCTCGTTACAATTTATCTTATCACAAAACTATCTGTTATCACTTATTTCAGTACTTGCAGAGAATACCTTGCTGAAAACTGCTTATCATTTCCTTCCGCTCCTCGTTGGGTTCGACACTCTTACTTATCGAAAGGACAACGATAGATCCCCTATACTTCTGGGTCATCAAGACTCTTTTCTGGTGCCGTTACCGGGGAGTGTAGCACCTTTGGTAAGTGGAATTTGGTAAGGAAAAATTTATATAGTGTGCTGAAATTTTCTGTCACTTGTTACTATGGAAAGTGAATCTCTGAGGGGCTTGTTCGGGGTATCTTCACCCTGTCCAGTAGAGCAAAGAGTTGCTCCTCAACCTACTGAACCTATTGAAAATGAAACTCCTTTTGAATTTCCTTCGGGTATTATGGAAAAACTGCTGGCTAATACTTTTACAGGAGATGGGACAAAGCATCCCGACGAGCATCTACGCTATTTGGATGATATTTGTGGATTATTTAAGCTTGCAGGTATACCCGATGATGTTGTTAAGAAGAAGGCTTTCCCTTTATCTTTGAAGGGAGATGCATCGACATGGTATAGGCTATGTGATGATACGAGATCATGGAACTATAAAAGAGTGAAATTGGAATTTCATCAAAAGTATTACCCTATGCATCTTGTTCATCGTGATCGCAATTATATATATAATTTTTGGCCTCGCGAAGGAGAAAGCATCGCTCAAGCTTGGGGGAGGCTTAAATCCATGTTATATTCATGCCCCAATCATGAGCTCTCAAAATTGACAATTCTTCAGAATTTTTATGCTCAGCTCTCTGATAATAATAAAACCATGCTTGATACTTCTTGTGCTGGCTCTTTTATGATGAAGCCTATTGAATTCAGATGGAATTTATTGGATAGGATTAAACGCAACTCTGAAGATTGGGAGCTCGACGAAGGTAAGGAGTCAGGTATGACACTTAAGTTTGATTGTGTTAAATCTTTTATGGATACCGATATTTTCCGTAAGTTTAGCACTAAATATGGACTTGACTCTGAGATAGTAGCTTCTTTCTGTGAATCTTTTGCTACTTATGTTGATCTCCCCAAGGAGAAGTGGTTTAAATATCATCCTCCCATAGAAGTAAAAGTAGCTACACCTATTAGAGTTGAAGAAAATACCATCACTTATAATGATCCTATTGTTCCCACCTCTTATGTTGAGAAACCACCTTTCCCTGCTAGAGTAAAGGATCATGCTAAAGCTTCAACTGTTGTTCGTAAAAGCAATACTAGAACTTATACACCTCCTGAGCAAGTCAAAGTAGAACCTAATATTGCTATTGTTAAAGATCTCTTGTCCAATAATATTGATGGGCATGTCATTGAATTCTCTGGTGAAACTGCTAGAATTGCTAAACCCTGTGATAGAGATAAACATAGACCCGTGGTAGGCGTGCCTGTTATTTCTATTAAAATAGGAGATCATTGTTATCATGGCTTATGTGATATGGGTTCTAGTGCTAGTGTTATAACCATTGACTTATATAAAGAAATTATGCATGGTATCACACCTGCTGAGTTAGAAGATATTGATGTTACAATTAAACTTGCCAATAGAGATACTATATCTGCAATGGGAATTGTTAGAGATGTTGAAGTCTTGTGTGGTAAAACCAAATATCCCGCTGATTTTCTTGTTCTTGGTTCTCCACAAGATAGCTTTTGTCCCATTATATTTGGTAGACCCTTGTTGAATACTGTTAATGCTAAGATAGACTGCGAAAAGAATGTTGTTACTATTGGCTTGGATGATATGGTTCATGAGTTTAATTTCTCTAAATTTAGTAAACAACATCGTGAGGAAGAATTGCCTAGTAAGGATGAAATTATTGGTCTTGCTTCTATTGCTGTACCTCCTAGTGATCCTTTAGAACACTATTTGCTAGACCATGAAAATGAGATGTTCATGAATGAAAGAAGGGAAATAGATGAAGTATTCTTTAAATAGAAACCTATTCTGAAACACAATTTGCCTGTTGAAATCCTAGGGGATCCTCCTCCACCCAAGGGTGATCCTGTGTTTGAGCTCAAACCGTTGCCTGATAATCTTAAATATGCTTATCTTGATGAAAAGAAAATATATCCTGTTATTATTAGTGCTAACCTTTCAGAGCATGAAGAAGAAAGATTATTGAAAACTCTGAAGAAGCACCATGCCGCTATTGGATATACTCTTGATGATCTTAAGGGCATTAGTCCCACTCTATGTCAACATAAAATAAATTTGGAAGCTGATGCCAAACCAGTTTGTGATCCTCAACGACGTTTGAATCCTAAAATGAAAGAAGTGGTAAGAAAGGAAATACTCAAGCTTCTGGAGGCAAGTATAATTTACCCCGTTACTGATAGTCAGTGGGTAAGTCCTGTCCATTGTGTCCCTAAGAAGGGAGGTATTACTGTTGTCCCTAATGATAAAGATGAATTGATCCCGCAAAGAATTATCACAGGTTATAGGATGGTAATTGATTTCCGCAAATCAAATAAAGCTACTAAGAAAGATCATTACCCCTTACCTTTTATTGATCAAATGCTAGAAATATTATGCAAACATACACATTATTGCTTTCTAGATGGTTATTCTGGTTTCTCTCAAATACCTGTGTCAGCTAAAGATCAATCAAAGACTACTTTTACATGCCCTTTTGGTACTTTTGCTTATAGACGTATGCCTTTTGGTTTATGTAATGCACCTGCTACCTTTCAAAGATGCATGATGGCTATATTCTCCGATTTTTGTGAAAAGATTTGTGAGGTTTTCATGGACGACTTTTCCGTCTATGGTTCCTCTTTTGATGATTGCTTGAGCAATCTTGATCGAGTTTTGCAGAGATGTGAATAAACTAATCTTGTCTTGAATTGGGAAAACTGCCACTTTATGGTTAATGAAGGTATTGTCTTGGGGCACAAAGTTTCTGAAAGAGGTATTGAAGTTGATAAAGCCAAGGTTGACGCTATTGAAAAGATGCCATGTCCCAAGGACATCAAAGGTATAAGAAGTTTCCTTGGTCACGCCGGATTTTATAGGAGGTTCATTAAGGACTTCTCAAAAATTTCTCGGCCTCTGACTAATTTATTACAAAAAGATGTACCATTTGTCTTTGATGATGATTGTGTAGAAGCATTTGAAATACTTAAGAAAGCATTAGTCTCTGCACCTATTGTTCAACCACCTGATTGGAATTTACCCTTTGAAATTATGTGTGATGCTAGTGATTATGCTGTAGGTGCTGTTCTAGGGCAAAGAGTTGATAAGAAATTAAATGTTATCCATTATGCTAGTAAGACTCTAGATAATGCTCAAAGAAATTATGCTACTACTGAAAAGGAACTCTTAGCAGTTGTGTTTGCCTGTGATAAATTCAGACCCTATATTGTTGATTCTAAAGTAACTATTCACACCGATCATGCTGCTATTAAATATCTTATGGAAAAGAAAGATGCTAAACCTAGACTCATTAGATGGGTTCTCTTGCTCCAAGAATTTGATTTACATATTGTTGATAGAAAAGGAGCTGAGAACCCCGTTGCAGACAACTTGTCTAGGCTAGAGAATGTTCTTGATGACCCACTACCTATTGATGATAGCTTTCCTAATGAGCAATTAAATGTCATAAGTACTTCTCGTAGCACTCCGTGGTATGCTGATTATGCTAATTATATTGTTGCTAAATTTATACCGCCTAGCTTCACATACCAACAAAAGAAAAAGTTTTTCTATGACTTGCGACATTACTTTTGGGATGATCCACATCTTTATAAACAAGGAGTAGATGGTGTTTTTAGACGTTGTGTACCTGAGCATGAACAGGAACAGATCCTATGCAAGTGTCACTCCGAAGCCTATGGAGGACACCACGCTGGAGATAGAACTGCACATAAGGTATTGCAATCCGGTTTTTATTGGCCTACTCTCTTCAAGGATGCCCGTAAGTTTGTTTTATCTTGCGATGAATGTCAAAGAATTGGTAATATCAGTAGACGTCAAGAAATGCCTATGAATTATTCACTTGTTATTGAGCCAGTTGATGTTTGGGGCTTTGATTATGTGGGACCTTTTCCCGCCTCTAATGGTTACACTCATATTCTAGTTGCTGTTGATTACGTTACTAAGTGGGTAGAAGCTATTCCAACTAGTAGTGTTGATCATAACACTTCTATTAAAATGCTTAAGGAAGTTATTTTTCCGAGGTTTGGAGTCCCTAGATACTTAATGACTGATGGTGGTTCACACTTTATTCATGGTGCTTTCCGTAAGATGCTTGCTAAATACGATGTTAATCATAGAATTGCATCTCCTTATCACCCGCAGTCTAGTGGTCAGGTAGAGTTAAGCAATAGAGAGCTCAAATTAATTTTGCAAAAGACTGTCAATAGGTCTAGAAAGAATTGGTCCAAAAAACTGAATGATGCATTATGGGCCTATAGAACTGCGTACAAAAATCCTATGGGTATGTCTCCATATAAAATGGTTTATAGAAAATCATGTCACTTACCTATTGAATTAGAACATAAGGCATATTGGGCTATCAAAGAGCTCAACTATGATTTCAAACTTGCTGGTGAGAAGAGGTTATTTTATATTAGCTCACTTGATGAATGGAGAACCCAAGCCTATGAAAATGCCAAGTTATTTAAAGAAAAAGTTAAAAGATGGCATGACAAAAGGATACAAAAGCGTGAGTTTAATATAGGTGATTATGTATTACTATACAACTCTCGTTTAAGATTTTTTGCAGGAAAACTTCTCTCCAAATGGGAAGGTCCCAACATTATCGAGGAGGTCTATCGTTCCAGTGCCATAAAAATCAACAACTTCGCAGGCACAAATCCGAAGGTGGTAAACGGTCAAAGAATCAAACATTATATCTCAGGTAATCTCATAAATGTTGAAACCAATATTATTGAAACCGTAACCCCGGAGGAACACATAAGGGACACTTTCCAGAACGTTCCAGACTCCGAAAAAGGAATAGGTATGTGGTACGGTAAGTAAACCAACCCCAAAACAATTTTTAAAGCAATATTTCTCCGTTTTGGAATATTTAGAAACATAGAAAAATAAGTAGCAGTCCGGGGAGGACACGAGGCCTCCACGAGGGTGGAGGGCGCGCCCTACCCCCCTGGGCGCGCCCCCTACCTCGTGATCACCCCGTGTGCCCTCCGGACTCCGTTTTCTTGCACGATACGTATTTTGGTCGGTAAAAATTCATTATATATTCTCCCGAAGGTTTTGACGACCGTATCATGCAAATATCCTCTGTTTTCGTTTCGAACTGTTTCCGTTGCAGATTTGAGGATTCCGGAGACTCGATCATCCTTCTATGAGGGTGAGCCTATGCCATGGAAGGTGGACGACAAGCTTCCATCATCAACAACACCTCCATCGCCAACAACAAAGAAGGAGATATAATCACATGGGTATGGGCACTCCCCTTGGCAACTGCCAAGCTTGGGGGAGGTGCCCCGGTATCGTATCACCATCACAACTCCTATCTTTACCGTTTTTCTTAGTTTGATCTTATCAGTAGTATCTTGATTTAGTAGAATAAAGTCATGGCATCATCTAGTTTTGAGTTTTGCTTTATGATCCTTCTTTGTAATCGGGTCCATGAGCTATATAATAAAGATTAGTGTTGAGTCAAGGGCTTGAGTATTTTGCCATGATCTTGGGTGATTAGAAGAAAAAGAATAAAAAGAATCAAGAGTTCATATTGATCTTAGTGAAAGTAATGACTCCACATAGAAAGAGTATGATGATTAAAAGTTGTTGGGAGTTGGCAAATATAGCTTTGGTCATCGTTGCAATTAATAGGAAGTAATAAGGAGAGAGAGGTTTCACATATAGATATATTATCATTGACATCTTTTACGACTGGGAGCACTCATTAAAATATGACATGCTAAAGAGTTGATGTTGGACAAGGAAGACAACATAATGAGTTATGTTTTCTTACATCTGAGATAAAGTATATTGTCATGGTTCCTCTACCGTGTTGAGCTTGCCTTTCCCCCTCATGCTAGCCAAATTCTCAGCACTAAGTAGAAATACTACTTGTGCTTCCAAATACCCTTAAACCAGTTTTGCCATGAGAGTCCACCATATCCACCTATGGATTGAGTAAGATCCTTCAAGTAAGTTGTCATCGGTGCAAGCAATAAAAATTGCTCTCTAAATATGCATGACTTATTAGTGCGGAGAAAATAAACTTTGCACGAACTTGTTGTGGACGCAATAAAAGTGACGGACTGCATAATAAAGGTTCACATGCAAGGGGCAATGTAAAGTGACGTTCTTTTGCATTAAGATTTTGTGCATCAACCCTAAACACACATGACAACCTCTGCTTCCCTCTGCATAGGGCCTATCTTTTATTATTATCGTCTACCTTATGCAAGAGTCACGGGGATCTTCACCTTTCCTTTTTCATTTTATCCTTTGGCAAGCTCAGCATGTTGGAAAGAACATGATATATATATCTAATTGGATGTGGGGGAACGCGAATTATTATTGTTGACATTACCCTTGAGGTAAAAAGTTGTGGGGCAAAACTATAAGCCCCTATCTTTCTCTGTGTCCGATTAAAACTCCGTAACCACAAGTATTGCGTGAGTGTTAGCAATTATGAAGGACTAAGTGATAGTTGAGTATGTGGACTTGCTTTTAAGCTCTGACATAGACTCTTTCCGATGTTATGATAAATTGCAATTGCTTCAATGACTGAGGGTATAATTTGTTGGTGCTCAATAAGGTTTATGATTCATACTTTGGCTTTGTGAAAAGATCATCACTTGAACATAAGTAATCATATGACAAATCTATATATGTTGCTGTTATGAAAATAATCATGATGCCTTGATGTCCGTATTTTATTTTTATCGACGCCTCTACTTCTAAACATGAGGACATATTTATCGTTATCGGCTTTTCGCTTGAGGACAAGCGAGATCTAAGCTTGGGGGAGTTGATACGTCCATTTTGCATCATGCTTTTATATCGATATTTCTCGCATTATGGGCTGTTATTTCACGATATGTCACAATACTTATGGCTATTCTCTCTTATTTTACAAGGTTTACCATGAAGAGGGGGAATGCCGGCAGCTGGAATTCTGGCTGGAAAAGGAGCAAATATTGGAGACCTATTCTGCGTAACTCCAAAAGTCCTGAAACTCCACGGAATATCTGAAAATAAATAAAGAAAAATCGTCGCCAAAGATGAAGGCCAGGGGGCCCACACCCATCTCACGAGGGTGGGGGCGCGCCCCTCCCCCCTGGGCGCGCCCCCTACCTCGTGGGCCCCCTGGTGGCTCTCTGACGCCCATCTTCTCCTATATGAAGTCTTTCGATGAGAAAAAAATAATAAGCAACCTTTCGGGACGAGACTCCGCCGCCACGAGGCGGAACCTTGGCGGAACTAATCTAGGGCTCCGGCAGAGCTGTTCTGCCGGGGACACTTCCCTCCGGGAGGGGGAAATCATCGTCATCATCATCACCAACGCTCCTCTCATCGGGAGAGGGCAATCTCCATCAACATCTTCACCAGCACCATCTCATCTCCAAACCCTAGTTCATCTCTTGTATCCAATTCTTGTCTCCAAGTCCGGGATTGGTGCTAGTAGGTTGCTAGTAGTGTTGATTACTCCTTGTAGTTGATGCTAGTTGGTTTACTTGGTGGAAGATCATATGTTCAGATCCTTTATGCATATTATTACCCCTCTGATTATGAACATGAATATGCTTTGTGAGTAGTTACGTTTGTTCCTAAGGACAAGGGAGAAGTCTTGCTATTAGTAGTCATGTGAATTTGGTATTCGTTCGATATTTTGATAAGATGTATTTTGTCTAACCTCTAGTGGTGTTATGTGAACGTCGACTACATAACACTTCACCATTATTTGGGCCTAGAGGAAGGCGTTGGGAATTAATAAGTAGATGATGGGTTGCTAGAGTGACAGAAGCTTAAACCTTAGTTTATGTGTTGCTTCGTAAGGGGCTGATTTGGATCCATATGTTTCATGCTATGGTTAGGTTTACCTTAATACTTTTGTTGTAGTTGCGGATGCTTGCAATAGAGGTTAATCATAAGTGGGATGCTTGTCCAAGTAAGGGCAGTACCCAAGCACCGGTCCACCCACATATCAAATTATCAAAGTACCGAACGCGAATCATATGAGCGTGATGAAAACTAGCTTGACGATATTCCCATGTGTCCTCGGGAGCGCTTTTCCTATTAAAAGAGTTTGTTCTGGCTTGTCCTTTGCTACAAAAATGGATTGGGCCACCTTGCTGCACTTTATTTACTTTTGTTACTTGTTGCTCGTTACAATTTATCTTATCACAAAACTATCTGTTATCACTTATTTCAGTACTTGCAGAGAATACCTTGCTGAAAACCGCTTATCATTTCCTTCTGCTCCTCGTTGGGTTCGACACTCTTACTTATCAAAAGGACTATGATAGATCCCCTATACTTGTGGGTCCTCACTCCCAATTTCAGACATAGCGGCAAACAAAAGCAAGGCGGAAGAAAGCGAGCAGAAAAGGAGAGGAGGAGATTGGGAAAGAGAGGGCGAATAAAACGGCAAGGGTGAAGTGGGGGAGAGGAAAACGAGAGGCAAATGGCAAATAATGTAAATGCGAGGGAAATGGGTTTGTGATGGGTACTTGGTATGTCTTGACTTGAGCGAAGACGTCCCCGCCAACGGCGCCAGAAATCCTTCTTGCTACGTCTTGAGCTTGCGTTGGTTTTCCTCGAAGAGGAGAGGGTGATGCAGCAAGTGTAGCGTAAGTATTTCCCTCAGTTTTGAGAACCAGGGTATAAATCCAGTAGGAGGCTCCTCAAAAGTCCCACGCACCTACACAAACAAACTGAGAACTCGCAACCAACGCAATAAAGGGGTTGTCTATCCCTTCACGGCCACTTGCAAAAGTGAGATCTAATAAAGATAGTATGATAAGATAAATATTTTTTTGGTATTTTATAATATAGATGCAAAAAAGTAAAGATGCAAATAAACGTAGATTGAAAGCAAATATGATAAGAGATAGACCCGGGGGCCATAGGTTTCACTAGTGGCTTCTCTCAAGATAGCATAAGTATTACGGTGGGTGAACAAATTACTGTCAAGCAATTGATAGAAAAGAGCATAGTTACCAGATTATCTAGGCATGATCATGTATATAGGCATCACGTCCATTGCAAGTAGACCGACTCCTGCCTGCATCTACTACTATTACTCCACACATCGACCGACTCCTGTCTGCATCTAGAGTATTAAGTTCATAAGAACAGAGCAATGCATTAAGCAAGATGACATGATGTAGAGGGATAAACTCATGCAATATGATATAAACCCCATCTTGTTATCCTCGATGGCAACAATACAATATGTGCCTTGCAACCCTTTCTGTCACTTGGTAAGGACACCGCAAGATTGAACCCAAAGCTAAGCACTTCTCCCATGGCAAGAAAGATCAATCTAGTAGGCCAAACCAAATTGATAATTCGAAGAGACTTGCAAAGATAACTCAATCATACATAAAATAACTCAGAAGATTCAAATATTATTCATAGATAAACTTGATCATAAACCCACAATTCATTGGATCTCGACAAACACACCGCAAAAAGAGTTTACATCGAATAGGTCTCCACAAGAGAGGGGGAGAACATTGTATTGAGATCCAAAAAGAGAGAAGAAGCCATCTAGCTAATAACTATGGACCCGTAGGTCTGTGGTAAACTACTCACAACTCATCGGAGGGGCAAGGATGTTGATGTAGAGGCCCTACGTGGTCGATTCCCCCTCTGGCAGAGTGCCAGCAAAGGCTCCAAGATGGGATCTCGCGGATACAAAAGGTTACGGCGGTGGAAATTGTGTTTCGTGGTGCCCCTGGATGTTTTCGAGGTACGTAGGTATATATAGGAGGAAGAAGTACGTCGGTGGCCGCCCGAGGGCCCAACAAGACAGGGGCACGCCCTACAGGGGGGCAGCTCCCTATCTCATGGGGTCCTCGGGATCTTCTTGACTTGCACTCCAAGCTCTCCGGATCACGTTCGTTCCAAAAATCACGCTCCCGAAGGTTTCATTCCGTTTGGACTCCATTTGATATTCCTTTTCTTCGAAATACTGAAATAGGCAAAAAAAAACAATATGGGTTGGGCCTCCTGTTAGTAGGTTAGTCCCAAAAATGATATAAATGTGTAAAATAAAGCCCATAAACATCCAAAAGGGGTAATATAATAGCATGGAACAATCAAAAATTATAGATACGTTGGAGACGTATCAATGTCTCAAGCAGTGTCTTCAACCTGGCATTCTCATCAGCAATAGTAGTGGTATCCTCAGTAGAGGGGTTAGTTACCACATCAGAAGTTGAAGATATTGCAACAGTAGCAGTAGCATAACATTTAGCAACAGAAGCAGCGTTATCACGCTCAATGCATTTTAGGCATGGTGGTTCAGATCCTTCCTGAGCGGGACTGATCTGTTGGGAGCGAAGTGACTCATTCTCCTTTTTGAAGATCTTCATGATCCGATCTCAATTTATCAAGTTCCTGCTTCCTTTGAAGATAATCATAGGAAAGCTTTTCATGAGAAGTTGTGAGCGATTCATGTCGACCTTCAAGTTCCTGGTACTTAATATGAAGATTTTTTATGTCTTCAATTAAGGACTGGGACTTGGTCATTTCCGCGTCCAACAGGTCGTCGCTTCTGTCTAACAGTTTTTGAGTATGTTCCATAGCTTTCTGTTGTTCAGTTGCAATTTTAGCAAGTGTTTTGTAACTAGGTTTGGATTCACCATCGGAGTCATCTTCACTTGATGTTTGAAAGTAAGCATCGCATGATTTTACCTTGGCACCACGTGCCATGAAGCAGTAGGTGGGAGGCAAGTCGTCCTTGTCATTATCATCAGCGTGGGTGACGGAGCCATTGTCTTTGGTGTTGAAGATGGACTTGGCGACGTAGGCTATAGCCAGAGCCAGACTCGCAACACCAGAGTCCGACTCCTCCTCAGATTCCACCTCCGCCTCCTCAGAAGCTGATTCCTCCTCTGAATCCATTTCCTTGCCAACAAAAGCACGAGCTTTGCCAGATGAGCTCTTCTTGTGTGACGAAGACTTGGAAGAAGACTTGGAAGAAGACTTCGAGGATTTCTTCTTCTTCTTGTCATCAGAATCATATTCTTTGCTCTTCTTCTTCTTCTTCTTCTTCTCATTGTCCCACTGTGGACACTCAGAGATGTAGTGACCAGGTTTCTTGCACTTGTGATAGGTTCTCTTCTTGTGATCATAGGCGGAAGCTTCATCATTCCTTGAGCTGGATCGTGAAGACTTTCTGAAGCCTTTCTTCTTGGTGAATTTCTGGAACTTCTTCACAAGCATAGCAAGCTCCTTTCCAATGTCTTCAGGATCACCAGAACTGCAGTCAGATACTTCTTCAGATGAGGAAGCAGGAGTCTTTGCCTTCAAAGCTCGGGTTCGGCCATAGTTGGGGCCATAGATATCTCGTTTCTTAGATAGTTGTTACTCATGTGTGTTGAGCCTCTCAAGTATGTCAGACGGATTGAGAGTTTTAAAATCAGGGCGTTCTTGTATCATCAGGGCTAAGGTGTCAAATGAGCTGTCAAGAGATCTCAGTAGTGTCTTCGCTATCTCATGCTTCGTGATCTCAGTGGCGCCGAGTGCTTGGAGCTCATTTGTGGTATCAGTGAGGCGATCAAATGTGAGCTGGACATTCTCGTTGTCATGTCTCTTGAAGCGGTTGAAGAGGTTGCGGAGAGTACTGATACGTTGATCTCGCTGAGTTGAGACACCTTCATTGACCTTGGAGAGCCTGTACCAGACTAGCTTCGACGTTTCCAGAGCACTCACACGGCCATACTGTCCTTTGGTAAGGTGACCACATATGATGTTCTTGGTAGTAGAGTCCAGTTGAATGAACTTCTTGACATCAGCAGGGGTGACACACCTTCACCAGTCTTGGGAACGCCGTTCTTGACGACATACCATAGATCGACATCAATGGCTTCAAGATGCATGCGCATCTTGTTCTTCCAGTAGGGATATTCAGTGCCATCGAAGATGACGGAGACTTTGATTATCCCTACGGTCGACATAGCTAAACTCCAGGTGGTTAAACTGAATCACACAGAACAAGGGAGTACCTCGCACTGATACCAATTGAAAGGGCTAGTTATCAACTAGAGGGGGAGTGAATAGGCGATTTTTATGAAAGTCTTCAAAATGTGGGAGTTTCGAAGACAAACAATATAAACAACACTATTCGATTGCAGCGGAAGGTAGACTACACTAGACAAGCCATAGTCAAGTATTCAATGAAGTGAAAGCACAACGACTAATAGCAGCTAGGTAGTAAAGATCAAGATGGAAGATAGTATGAAGCCAATCAGAACATGTAGTCACACAATGAAGTCGAACAGATAATGCAAGCAGGCAATGACTTCACGAAGACAAACTATAAGTAAAGAGAAGTAAGAGATAGAACCAGTGGCTTCAGAAGGACAGGGATTTGTTCGACCAGTTCCAGTTGCTGTGACAACTGTACGTATGATTAGGGAGGCTGAGATTCAACTCAAAAGACCGCGTCTTCACCTTATTCCCCTTGAGCTAAGGACACTTAGTCCCCGCCCAATCACTCTGTTAGGTCTTCAAGGTAGACTTCCGAACCTTCACAGACTTCGTTCACCGACAATCCACAATGACTCTTGGATGCTCAGAACGCTACGCCTAACCGGCTGCAGGATTCACAGTCCTCAGGTGTAACAAGTCTTCAGATCACACGGACAGAAAGACTTCAGTGATGCCAAACACTCTTTGGGCTTTGGGTGGTTTGGGCTTTGTCCTCGCAAGGATTCTCTCTCGAAAGCTTCGGCGGTGGGTTGCTCTCAAACGACAAAAGCCGTATACTAACTCTAAGGAGCCACCAATTTATGGTGTAGGGGGTGGGCTATTTATAGCCACTGGGCAACCCGACCGGATTTGTCCAAAATGACCCTGGGTCACTAAGGAACTGACACATGTTGCAACGGTCACATTTCAAACACACGCGACAGCTTGACTTGGGCTACAAGTCAAGCTGACTCATCAGACTCGGGATAAGATTTGCTCTCATTGTCTTCGCTCAAAGACATAGGATTTGGTTGAGCATCACTTCAGTCACTCTGACTTTGTTCACTTGGACCCCACTTAACAGTGCAGTGGTTCCTATGACTCAACAAAGAAGAAAAGGAAACAACAAAACAACTAAGTCTTCGCACTCCATAGTCTTCACTCAATGTCCTCTCGTGTCATAGTCTTCAATGTGAATATCTTCACAGACCACCATTGTCTTCAATGTCTTCACACATTTTTAGGGGTCATCTCCGGTAGGTAAACCGAATCAATGAGGGACTACTACCTGTGTTATCCTGCAATTCTCACAAACACATTAGTCCCTCAACCAGGTTTGCCGTCAATACTCCAAAACCAACTAGGGGTGGCACTAGATGCACTTACAGTTATGAAGAAGACAAAAAGGAGAAGATAGTCTCTCATCAACTAGGCGTATCAACGGGCTATGGAGATGCCCATCAATAGATATCTATGTGAGTGAGTAGGGATTGCCATGCAACGGATGCACTAGAGCTATAAGTATATGAAAGCTCAAAAAGAAACTAAGTGGGTGTGCATCCAACTTGCTTGCTCATGAAGACCTAGGGCACTTTTGAGGAAGCCCATCATTGGAATATACAAGCCAAGTTCTATAATGAAAATTCCAATTAGTATATGAAAGTGACAACATAGGAGACTCTCTATCATGAAGATCATGGTGCTACTTTGAAGCACAAGTGTGGAAAAAGGATAGTAACATTGTCCCTTCTCTCTTTTTCTCTCATTTTTTATTTGGGCCTTCTCTTTTTTATGGCCTCTTTTTTTTCGTCCGGAGTCTCATCCAGACTTCTGGGGGAATCATAGTCTCCATCATCCTTTCCTCACATGGGACAATGCTCTAATAATGAAGATCATCACACTTTTATTTACTTACAACTCAAGAATTACAACTCGATACTTAGAACAAAATATGACTCTATGTGAATGCCTCCGGCGGTGTACCGGGATGTGCAATGATTCAAGAGTGACATGTATCAAAAAATTATGAACGGTGGCTTTGCCACAAATACGATGTCAACTACATGATCATGCCAAGCAATATGACAATGATGGAGCGTGTCATAATAAACTGAACAATGGAAAGTTGAATGGAAATATAGCTTAGAATGGCTATGGAAATGCCATAATAGGTTGGTTTGGTGGCTGTTTTGAGGAAGGTATATGGTGGGTGTTTGGTATCGGTGAAAGTTGCGCGACACAAGAGAGGCTAACAATGGTGGAAGGGTGAGAGTGCGTATAATCCATGGACTCAACATTAGTCATAAAGAACTCACATACTTATTGCAAAAATTTATTAGTTATCTAAACGAAGTACTACGTGCATGCTCCTAGGGGGATAGATTGGTACGAAGAGACCATCGCTCGTCCCCGACCGCCACTCATAAGGAAGACAATCAATAAATAAATCATGCTTCAACTTTATCACATAACGGTTCACCATACGTGCATGCTACGGGAATCACAAACTTTAACACAAGTATCTCTCAACTTCACAACTATTCTACTAGCATGACTCTACTATCACCATCTCCATATGTCAAAACAATCATAAAGAATCAAACTTCTCATAGTATTCGATGCACTTCATATGAATGTTTTTATTATATCCATCTTGGATGCCCATCATATTAGGACTAATTTTATAACCAAAGCAAATTACCATGCTGTTCTAAAAGACTCTTAAAATAATATAAGTGAAGCATGAGAGTTCAACAATTTCTATAAAATAAAACCACCACCGTGCTCTAAAAAGATATAAGTGAAGCACTAGCTAGAGCAGTATTGTCTAGCTCAAAAGATATAAGTGAAGCACATAGAGTATTCTAATAAAGCACGATTCATGCGTGTCTCTACCAAAAGGTGTGTACAGCAAGGATGACTGTGGTAAACTAAAAAGTAAAGACTCAAATCATACAAGACGCTCCAAGCAAAACACATATCATGTGGTGAATAAAAATATAGCCTCAAGTAAAGTTACCGATAGACGAAGATAAAAGTGGGGATGCCCTCCAAGGCATCCCCAAGCTTAGGCTTTTAGTTGTCCTTGAATTTTACCTTGGGGTGCCTTGGGCATGCCCAAGCGTAGGCTCTTGCCACTCCTTATTCCAAAGTCCATCAAATCCTTACCCAAAACTTGAAAACTTCACAACACAGAACTCGACAGAAAATCTCATGAGCTCCGTTAGTATAAAAAAATAAATCGCCACTTTAAGGTACTGTTGTGAACTCATCATTTATTTATATTGGTGTAAAATCTACTGTATTCCAACTTCTCTATGGTTCATAACCCCCGATACTACTCATATATTCATCAAAATAAGCAAACAACACGCAAAAAACATTATGTAGCATCCCAAATTTTCAATTTGGCATGTTGTACACTAGATCATCATTTGCATATCATACTTTATTCGCTTTTGGTTTGATCCTAGAAATTCTACGCAACTCAAGGACCCTCAGAGAGAGTTGGGGATTTTGTTATTTTCATATTTGAGTTTTCTCGAATTTTGAAAATAGGATCATTTGATTTTATTTATTTTATCTTCAATTATTTCAACTATAAAAATATGAGAGAGGGAATAAAATGACTTTCCCAAAATAAAGAAATATTGAGGATTTAATAGAAAAATCAAATAAGATTTATTTTGGGAGTTTTTGCTATTTTACTTGAATTTAGGAAAAATTGCACATTTTCAAAAGCCTGCATTTTTAGGGCCAAGAAAATGTTCATCTCATTCTAAATATTTTATTTAGACGGTAAAAATTTGTTTTGGCATTTTTAGATTTTTATTTATTTTTCTAGAATTAATTTTCTGTTTGGCGGAATCGTTTTAAAAAAATCTCCCGCGCCCGACTGGGCCGAAGGCCCAGCCGAGCCAGGCCGGCCCGCCTCCGCGCCGCCGCCGCCGACCCGAACTTAGAGTCCGTGCCGGACTCCTCCCCGCCGCCTTTCCCCCTCCCCCAAGCCGCCACCCCCGCCGCTGCCGCCCCTCCCCACCCCGCCACC
>NC_041389.1:146865971-146874015 GCF_002162155.2 Triticum dicoccoides | reverse complement strand
GCAGCCCCGCCACCCCACGCCGTCCCGCCGCCGCACCGGAGCCCCGCCGGAGCCGAGCCGAGGTAGTCGCCCCGCCGCCCCGGTTTTCTAAAGAAAACCGATCCGTTTTTTTAAGAAAACCCTAGTTTTGTTTATTTAATAGATCGGTTTTTTCGGTTTATTAATTTAGCGAGCGTTCGCCCGTTCGTTCATTTTAACGGACGAGTTCACCGTTTAGTTTCAGTTAACGAACGTTCGTTCATTAAACTGTTCGTCAGTTTTTCTTTTTCTTGGATTTTCCGCAATTATTCCAGATCGCGATTTCTGATCCGATTTTCGTTTTAGTATAACTTTTCGCTCGTTTATCGGAATCAGGCGATTCAAGCGCCTAGAGTTTCATCTCGAAACCCTCTTTCCGTTTAACCAACTCAAACAAGTTTTTGCTTCTGTAAAATTTGACTTAGGTCCAGATTAGTAAATGAAGCTTGTTTCTTTCGCCGTTTGTGTTTCGTTGCTTCGTTCGATTTGATTCTTTTTGCAAACCGGAGTTCTTAAGTTGAACTTTCTGGTTAGATTTCTTATTTGAGTTTTACCTGTGCATTAGATGAGTGCTTATTGTATGCTTGTTTGTTTGCGATAGAGTACCCAGAGTGCGCCGCTTGCTACTTCGAATCTCTAGGTTTCACGGATCAACATCAAGGCAAGTAACACTTTGATCATACCTCTTTACTACCCAATTTTATTGCATTAGATCAATCCTTAAACAATTGCATGATTAGGATCTGATTAATATGTGGGTTTTGGGAGGTAGACGAGGTAGTACCTATTACCTGTTTTATTATCAAACCCTTGGGAGTTACTTCTACGTTTGCTTATTATGCCATGCTATGCTAGTAGACGTGGATTGGGTGAGTGTATCCATGACAGATGTGAGATGGTTATTTAATGGTTTATCTAAGATGGTAACTTAAACACACATCTGGGTGGATTGAGGCACCTGGGTATTCCAGTGATTGCCTCTTTCTCTTTATGAACCGCCACCCAGGCTCAAAGGGATCATGAGATTATTCATGCTAGAAACTTCCGTGTGCAGCCACAAGCTACTATGGGCTCTAGCATAGTTGACTAAGTCGTGCGAACTCTTATAGTGGTAGACTAGCAGATGTAGGGGATGTAGGTTGGTACTGTCTACCCGATCGCAAGGTGCTAGCGCTTCTAAAAGACTATGTCTCGGTCATCCGTTTCTCAAACATCATGTAGTGAGAGAATCCCAACGGAGGAGATCGAGTCTTGTGGGGAAAAGTGCGCAAACCTCTGCAGAGTGTATAAAGTAATCATGGTTAGCCATGTCCCCGGTTATGGACATCTTGAGTATCTAGTACTTGGATTATCATGTGAATCTCATCATGTTACTTTAAATAATATTGTTGGGTTTAATGATGATGCTTAATTGGGATTGAGAGGATGTTTATCTTCTCAATGTTTAACAACCACCGTGATAGTTAAATAAAATTTATTCCTTTGCAGTAGGGAAAATTTGGCTTTATGCAAAACTGTAACCATAGAGCTCTCCACCAGCCATATATGCATGTACTATAGCATACTTCTGTGCATTACTCTCTATGTGTTACACTGCCAGCATATTCCATGTGCTGACCCGTTTTTAGGCTGCAGCATTCATGTTGTAGACTTTTCAGACGATGAGTAAGGTGCCTTAGGTCGTGGTTCTATACTCAGTGATGCCGTTGGAGTTGATGGACTCACTTATATTCCAAGCCTTCCGCTGTTATCGTTATTAGATGGCCTTAAGCCATATTTATTGTAATAAGTTCTCTTTTGAGACATTCGATGTAATAAGTGTGTGATTGCTACTCTATTATAAATCCTTCAAGTACTGTGCGTGTCAGCATTACTGATCCAGGGATGACACTAAAGCACAGAGATCAGACTATCTGAGGTCTGGTCGCTACAAGATGGTATCAGAGCACACGCTGACTGTAGGACACGACCACTAAGCTAAATCCCTAGATCACTACTCACTCTTCTCATTTCTGACTCCTCATCTTTTCTACTCTTTTAGGATGGCGGATGCAAGGAACAAGTTCACGCAACTGGATGAAGATACACCCTTTGGACGCCACTTGAAGGAAGTCACTAGATACCTGAACATTGGAGTGCCAAGCTTCACCGGGACCTACAACGCCACTTTACCTGAAGAGGAGCGCTGGATGATTCAAGTTCAAGTTCCAGGAAGGACGTTCATGCCCGTCACTGAGCCCATAGAGTTTTCCTTTGATAAACCAACCTGGAGTCTAGGAAAGAGCATGGCAGCCCACATCATAATGGGACGCATTGGAGAAGTTTACCACAAGGATCTCAAGGATACTATTTACCAGATTTGTGGGCGCCGAGATGAGCAATGGGAGATGATCAGCACCAGGAAGGATAGATCCACTGCAGCTTTCATCCAGGAGTTAAACCAGCACATACATTGCCAGGAGAACCAGATGTGCATAGGCATGATAGATCTAAAGAAGGCCATGACCAAGATCACAGAGCTTGAGGAAGAACTCAATTCTACATGTGATGGATATGAGGAGGAAATAGCCACACTCGTGGAGAAGAATGATGATCTGAAGAAGAAGCTAAAAGTATTCATGGGATTTCCCGCGGCTGGAGGAGAAGACAATGATTGCACCTGTCCAGAGAACTACATCATCATAGACGACACTGACTCGGACCTCGACGATAGCGATGATGACTATGTTGATGAAGCTGGAGCAGATATCATGGAATCTTCATCGGAGCAGTTTTTCTAGTCGACCACCATAATAGTAGTAGTATTCCCCCATGTATCCAGTATAGTCCGAGCACTTTTATAACAATAGTTAGACCATTGTATGCCCTTGTTTGAATGGAATGAAGTGATTTTGTTTGCATTTGTCTCATGTGCATATGGGTAGTGTTTTCTCTCTAGACCTCATTCTATTCTATATTCTCATCTTTTCTAAAACCCTCAGATGCCTCCGAGACGTGACAATGGATTTGCTTTCCCACTGGAGCTCACTCAGTTGATCCAGCAGCAGAATGCGTTGATGCAGTTGGTAGTCCAGAATCAGAATCAGGGGAACTACAACAACAACCCACCGCCTCCACCACTTGTTGATCACTTAACCCGTTTCCTTAGACTAAATCCGCCGGTGTTCTCTAGTAGCCCTAAGCTGATAGTTGCAGATGATTGGCTCCGCAAGACAGGAAGGGAGTTGACCACTGCAGGATGCACAGATGCGGAAAAGGTGCATTTTGTCGCACATCAGCTTGAAGGACCCGCAACATCATGGTGGGAGAATTTCACAGCCACTTATCCTATCGACATTGTCACATGGGATCAGTTTCAGCAGGAGCTATGGCCATGAAGAAGTGTGAGTTTCGCAACTTGCGCCAAGGAGGACGGACAGATGGCCAGTATGTGGATGACTTTAGTAAGCTAGCACGTTATGCCCCAGATGACGTTGCTACGGATGCAGCTAAGCAGGAGAAGTTTCTGGAAGGACTGAATGATGAGCTGAGCATGCAGTTGATGGTAGCAAGCTTCAACAACTACCAGGAATTGGTAGATCGTGCTCTTATGATTGAAGGGAACCAGCAGCAGATTGAAAACCGCAAGAGGAAGTATGGACAAGGGAAGTACAATTCTGGAGCTCAGCAGAAGCCACGTTTTACCCCTAAATCGGGAGGACATTTTCAGCATACCCATGGAGGAGGGAGTTTGCATAATCATAATGGCCCCAAGAATGGTAAAGGGAATGGAGGAAGCAACGGCCAGAACCGTACCAACCTGTCAACCCCAGCCAAGAGAGACCTGAGCCAAGTCACTTGCTATAAGTGTCAGAAGACTGGACATTATGCCAATGAATATCCTGAAGCCCAGAATGGAAATGGAAATGGAAGCTCAGGGAAGAAGCTGAACCCTTTCAATAGGGGACAGGTGAACCACGTTAACGTGGAGGAGGTTGAAGCTCAGCCAGATGCAGTAATAGGTAAGTTTTTGGTTAAGTCATTTACTGCACTCGTTCTTTTTGATACTGGTGCATCGCATTCATACATCTCAAGGGGATTTGTGGATAAGTATAAACTGCCAACCCAAGCCCTTAGGACACCCATGTTAGTAACCTCGCCTGGAGCAGAGTATATGGCTAGTTTGTGGTGTGATCGGTTACCATTAAGGATTGGTAACTACGTATTTCCCTCGGACCTAATAGTATTGGAATCGCAAGGATTGGATGTGATATTAGGCATGGATTGGTTATCGAAGTACGGAGGGAACATTGAATGCGCCCGTAAGACGATTTCGCTTACAACGCCAGAAGGAAGAAGGATCAAGTATGTATCCCGGCATGTATCGAAGAGGACTCAAGTAAATTCCTTATCAGGAGTTGTACAGGAGGAAGTACCCGTGGTGAAGGATTTCCCTGACGTATTTCCAGAGGAGTTGCCAGGCATGCCACCGGATAGAGACATTGAGTTTTTGATTGAGCTTTTGCCAGGCATAGGGCCAATATCTAAGAGACCCTACAAGATGCCCGCAAAAGATTTGGAGGAGATTAGGAAGCAGACTAAGGAGTTACTGGATAAAGGTTATATTCGCCCAAGTTCTTCGCCTTTGGGATCGCCAGTACTTCTAGTGGAGAAGAAGGATGGATCATTAAGGATGGTTGTTGATTATCGAGGATTGAATGAAGTAGCAATCAAGAGAAAGTACCCACTATCGATGATCAATGATCTGTTTGACCGATTGCAAGGGGCTAAGGTATTTTCCAAGATCGATTTGCAGTCAGGATACCATTATCTGAAGATTGGAGAGCAGGATATACCCAAGACGGCTTTTACCACCGTGTATGGGTTGTACGAGTATACCGTTATGTCATTTGGTCTGACTAACACACCTGCATATTTCATGAACATGATGAACAAGGTGTTTATGGAGTTTTTGGATAAGTTCGTTGTGGTGTTCATTGATGATATTTTGGTCTACTCGAAGAATGAAGAAGAGCATAAGGAGCATTTGCGTTTGGTACTGGAGAAGCTCAAAGAACATCAGTTATATGCCAAGTTCAGCAAATGTGAGTTTTGGTTGAAGGAAGTTGGATTCCTCGGACATGTTATATCCGGAGAAGGAATAGCAGTAGATCCTACCAAGGTTGTCACTGTGACAAACTGGGAAGCCCCAACAATAGTTGGAGAGATTCAGAGTTTTCTTGGACTTGCAGGATACTACCGGAAGTTCATTGAGAATTTCTCGAAAATTGCGAAGCCCATGACGGAGTTGTTAAAGAAGGATACCGAGTTCAAATGGACTGAGGAATGTGAGGCCAGTTTCCAGGAGTTGAAGAAACGTTTGGTTACATCGCTAGTGTTGATAATGCCAGATCAGCGCAAGGATTATGAGGTGTATTGCGACACTTCACGTCGAAGACATGGAGCAGTGCTTATGCAGGAGGGAAGAGTTGTTTCATATGCCTCACGACAGCTTAAGCCCCATGAGTTGAATTATGCTACACATGATTTGGAGTTAGCAGCCATAGTGCATGCATTGAAGACATGGAGACATTTTCTCATCGGAAACCATTGTGAGGTGTACACGGATCACAAGAGTTTGAAGTATATTTTCACACAGAAGGAGTTGAATCTCAGGCAAAGGAGATGATTGGAACTCATCAAGGATTATGATATGAGATTGCATTATCATCCCGGAAAGGCTAACGTAGTAGCTGATGCGTTGAGCCGCAAGAGCCATGTCAACACACTAATGACCAGAGAGTTACCGAAGGAGTTAGTCGAGGACCTTCGTGAGCTATGTTTGGAGATAGTTCCGAGAGGCTATGTAGCAGCATTGGAGATTCAGTCTACTTTGATGGATAAGATCAGAGAAGCTCAGAAGACTGACAAGGAGATGCCTCTACAAAGGAGAAGATGAACAAAGGAAAAGCTAAAGGATTTCGTGAGGATGAGCACGATACCCTATGGTTTGAAGACCGTGTTTATGTGCCTAATGACCCGGAGATCAGGAAGTTGATTCTGCAGGAGGCCCATGATTCACCATATTCTATTCACCTAGGAAATACCAAGATGTATTTGGATTTGAAGGACACTTTCTGGTGGACTGGAATGAAGAAGGATATTGCGGAGTATGTAGCAGTTTGTGATGTATGTCAGAGAGTAAAGGTAGAGCATCATAAGCCAGCAGGATTGTTACAGCCATTGCCAATACCCGAATCGAAGTGGGACAAGCTAGGCATGGATTTTATCACGGGGTTGCCCAGGACTCGTTCAGGCTATGACTCGATTTGGGTCATAGTCGATCGTTTGACGAAGGTCGCTCATTTCATCCCAGTGAAGACTACTTACACCAGTGCCAAGTTGGCTAAGATATACATGACCAGGATCGTATGTCTGCATGGAGTTCCGAGGAGCATTGTATCAGATAGAGGAACCCAGTTTACCTCAAAGTTATGGAATCAGTTGCACGAAACTTTGGGTACCAGGCTAGAATTCAGTGCAGCTTTTCATCCGCAGACAGATGGACAGACCGAGAGAGTCAATCAGATTTTAGAGGATATGTTGGGAGCCTGTGCGCTAGATTATGGATCTAGTTGGGACGACAATTTGCCATATGCAGAGTTCTCTTACAACAACAATTATCAATCCAGTTTGAAGATGGCCCCTTTCGAAGCCTTGTACGGAAGGAGGTGCAGGACCCCATTGTCATGGGATGAAGTTGGAGACCGCCAGTTGTTTGGACCAGATTTGATTAAGGAGTCTGAACAGAAGGTGAAGTTGATTCGCGATAGGCTCAAGGTAGCCCAGTCTAGACAGAAGAGCTATGCAGATTCTAAACGCAAGGAGACAGTGTACGAAGTCGGAGATAGAGTTTATCTTTGTGTATCTCCACTTGAAGGAGTTAAGCGCTTTGGAGTTAAGGGAAAGTAGCGCCACGTTTTGTGGGACCATACAAAGTTTTGGAGCGTATGGGAGAAGTAGCTTACAAATTGGAATTGCCCAAAGGATTGTCAGGAGTTCACGATGTATTCCACGTTTCCCAGTTGAAGAAGTGCCACGCGGAGATGGATGATATACCGCTGAGGGATACAGTGCCGCTGGAAGCGATTCAGTTGGACAGTGATTTGACCTATGAGGAGAAACCAGTCAAGATTCTTGACTATGCCAGCCGAGTCACCCACAGCAAGGTTATCAAGTTTTGCAAAGTTCAGTGGAACCACCACACCGAGGATGAAGCCACCTGGGAGCGAGAGGAAGATCTGCTGAAGGACCACCCTCACCTATTTTCTAGCCAACCCGAATCTCGAGGGCGAGATTCATATTAAGGGTGGTAGGTTTGTAACATCCCAAATTTTCAATTTGGATGTTATACACTAGATCATCATTTGCATATCATATTTTATTCGCTTTTGGTTTGATCCTAGAAATTCTATGCAACTTAAGGACCCTCAGAGTTGGGGATTTCGTTATTTTCATATTTGAGTTTTCTCGAATTTTGAAAATAGGATCATTTGATTTTATTTATTTTATCTTCAATAATTTCAACTATAAAAATATGAGAGAGGGAATAAAATGACTTTCCCAAAATAAAGAAATGTTGAGGATTTAATAGAAAAATCAAATAAGATTTATTTTGGGAGTTTTTGCTATTTTATTTGAATTTAGGAAAAATTGCACGTTTTCAAAAAACTGCATTTTTAGGGCCAAGAAAATATTCATCTCGTTCTAAATATTTTATTTAGACGGTGAACATTTGTTTTGGCATTTTTAGATTTTTATTTATTTTTCTAGAATTTATTTTCTATTTGGAGGAATCATTTTAAATAAAAATCTCCCGCGCCCGACTGGGCCGAAGGCCCAGCCGAGCCAGGCCGGCCCGCCTCCGCGCCGCCGCCGCCGACCTGGACTTGGAGTCCGAGCTGGACTCCTCCCCGCCGCCTTGCCCCCTCCCCCAAGCCGCCACCCCCTCTTAAATACCGCCGCCGCCGCCCCTCCCCATCCCGCC
>NC_041389.1:146834474-146865508 GCF_002162155.2 Triticum dicoccoides | reverse complement strand
AGCAGCAGCCGCCGCCGCCTTGCGCCGCTACCGCCAGGAGCTGCCGCCGCCGCAACCCCGCCACCCCACGTCATCCCGCCGCCGCACCGGAGCCCCGCCGGAGCCGAGCCGAGGTAGCCGCCCCGCCGCCCCGGTTTTCTAAAGAAAACCGTTCCGTTTTTTTAGAAAACCCTAGTTTTGTTTTTTTAATAGATCGATTTTATTTTTTCGGTTTATTTATTTAGCAAGCGTTCGCCCGTTCGTTCGTTTTAACGGACGAGTTCACCGTTTAGTTTCAGTTAATGAACATTCATTCGTTAAACTTTCGTCAGTTTTTCTTTTTCTCGGATTTTCCGCAATTATTCCAGATCGCGATTTCTGATCCGATTTTTGTTCTAGTATAACTTTTCGCTCGTTTATCAGAATGAGGCGATTCAAGCGCCTAGAGTTTTGTCTCGAAACCCTCTTTCCGTTTAACCAACTCAAACAAGTTTTTGCTTCTGTAAAATTTGACTTAGGTCCAGATTAGTAAACAAAGCTTGTTTCTTTCGTCGTTTGTGTTTCGTTGCTTCGTTCGATTTGATTCTTTTTGCAAACCAGAGTTCTTAAGTTGAACTTTCTGGTTAGATTTCTTATTTGAGTTTTACCTGTGCATTAGATGAGTGCTTATTGTATGCTTGTTTGTTTGCGACAGAGTACCCGTAGTGCGCCGCTTGCTACTTCGAATCTCTAGGTTTCACGGATCAACAGCAAGGCAAGTAACACTTTGATCATACCTCTTTACTACTCAGTTTTATTGCATTAGATCAATCCTCAAACAAATGCATGATTAGGATCTGATTATTATGTGGGTTTTGGGAGGTAGATGAGGTAGTACCTATTACCTGTTTTATTATCAAACCCTTGGGAGTTACTTCTACGTTTTCTTATTATGCCATGCTATGCTAGTAGACGTGGATTGGGTGAGTGTATCCATGACAGATGTGAGATGGTTATTTAATGATTTATCTAAGGTGGCAACTTAAACACACATCTGGGTGGACTGAGGCACCTGGGTGTTCCAGCGATTGCCCGTTTTTCTTTATGGACCGCCACCCAGGATCAAGGGGATCGTGAGATTATTCATGCTAGAAAGTTCCGTGTGCAGCCACAAGCTACTATGGGCTCTAGCATAGTTGACTAAGTCATGCGAACTCTTACTGTGGTAGACTAGCAGATGTAGGGGATGTAGGTTGGTACTGTCTACCCAATCATAAGGTACTAGCGCTTCTGAAAGACTATGTCTCGGTCATCCGTTTCTCAAACATCATGTAGTGCGAGAATCCCAACGGAGGAGATCTAGTCTTGTGGGGAAAAGTGCGCAAACCTCTGCAGAGTGTATAAACTAATCATGGTTAGCCGTGTCCCCAGTTATGGACATCTTGAGTATCTAGTACTTGGATTATCATGTGAATCTCATCATGTTACTTTAAATAATACTTTTGGGTTTAATGATGATGCTTAATTGGGATTGAGAGGATGTCTATCTTCTCAATGTTTAACAACCACCATGATAGTTAAATAAAATTTATTCCTTTGCAGTAGGTAAAATTTGGCTTTATGCAAAACTGTAACCATAGATCTCTCCACCAGCCATATATGCATGTAGTATAGCATACTTCTGTTCATTACTCTCTATGTGTTACATTGCCAGCATATTCCATGTGCTGACCCGTTTTCGGGCTGCAACGTTCATGTTGCAGACTTTTCAGACGGCGAGTAAGGTGCCTTAGGTCATGGTTCTATACTCAGTGATGCCGTTGGAGTTGATGGACTCACTTATATTCCAATCCTTCCGCTGTTATCGTTATTAGATGGCCTTAAGCCATATTTATTGTAATAAGTTCTCTTTTGAGACATTCGATGTAATAAGTGTGTGATTGCTACTCTGTTATAAATCCTTCAAGTACTGTGCGTGTCAGCATTACTGATCCAGGGATGACACTAAAGCACAGAGATCAGACTGTTTATGGTCTGGTCACTACACAGAATCTGTGAAAAACAGAACAGTCTGTAGTAATCTGTAACTCTCAAATCCTTCTGTAACTATAAAAATCATACCAAATTAGGAAAACCTGATAAATTCGAGTACCAATCCAGAGCAAAAGTGAATCAGATCAAAATCACATTGCTGTGAATTTTCAAAACTAATTTACTAAGCACAAAAGTTTCGGATTTTCAGCAGGATCAACACAACTATCACCGTAAGCTATCCCAAAGGTTCTACTTGGCACAAACAATAATTAAAACTTAAACCACATCTAAACAGAGGCTAGATAAATTATTTATTACTAAACAGGAGCAAAAAGTAAAGAACAAAAATAAAATTGGGTTCCTCCCAACAAGCGCTATCGTTTAACGCCCTTAGCTAGGCATAAAAACACGAATAGATCTAGGTATTGCCATCTTTGGTATGCAATCCATAAGTGGCTCTCATAATAGATTCATAAGGCAATTTAATTTTCTTCCTACACTACAAAAAAAGACACATCCGTGACATTTTGGGCCGAACGAAACTTTTTTCTATCATACATATGACACTTCTATGACGATAATTGTGACAAAACCCGGTATTATCATAGATGTGGTGGGCTCCTACTTCTATGACAAAAAATATGACAGAAAATGGGCTTTTCATCCTGGGCGGGCCGGAGACGCAGCTGCATGACATTCTTTGGGCCATCCATGACGGAAAAACCGTGGTAGAAGCAAGGGCGAGGAAGAATTCAGGGAGTTCTCGGTTACGGTGGGCGGTCGGGGGCCGAGCGATGCACGTTTCTCTCGTACACGTATGCGCGTGTGTGCGAGGCGTTGGCTCTAACTGAACCCGAGCAAGGCGTTGGGCTCTAACTGAACCCGAGCAATTGCACTGCAGGCTACGCGTTACTGAACCCGAGCGATACATCGATGGCTGTTAACTAAACCCCATCGAGCGATTCCTTCGCTACTGCTGCTAACTGAAGCGGATCGATGCTACCTCTATGGATGAACAGTGAGCGTTGCGGGAGGGGGGGAGGGGGGGTTGGATGAATAGTGAGTGGTGACGTTGCCTCTGGATGAACAGGACCCCGTGGTGTGGAGGGCTGGATGAACCGGACGACCCTGTGGAGGGCTGGATGAACAGTAGACGGTGAAGGGGTGCCCGTGGAGGGGTGGTTGAAAAGTAGCCGGTGCAGAAGTGCGCGGTGGAGGCTAGATGAACAGGAGCCCGTGGAGGCTGGAGGAGGTCGACGGTGGAGATGAATAGTATCTCGTGGAGTCCCGTTTTGTGGTACGCCACACCCCTCCCGATGAACAAGACCCATGTTTCGACCGTAGCGCTCCAACACAAGTCCGTTTCATCCATTTTGCGGTACGCCACACCCTTCCCGATCAAGAGGACCCCCGTTTCGATCGTAGCGCTCCAACACAAGTCCATTTTGTCTGTTTTGCGGTACGCCACACCCCTCCCGATCAACAGGACCCCCGTTTCGACTGTAGGAGGTTCGTTTCCTCCATTTTGCGGTACGCCAGACCCCTCCCGATGAACAAGATCCCGTTTCGAACGTGGCCGGTCGAACACAAGGCCGTTTCCTCCGTTCTGCGGTACGCCAAGCCTTGTTTCCATCGCCTGTTCCGTCCAAGCCCTCCCGATGAACACGACGACGCATTTTGTTCCGACCCAGCCGGTTGGCTCCCACGCGTTCCGTTGCCTCCCGATGAACACGACGCGTTTCGTTGCCTCCCGATGAACACAACACGTTCTGTTGCCTCCCCATGAACACGACACATTCCGTTGCCTCCCCATGAACACGACGCATTCCATCACCTCCCCATGAACACGACGACGATGCTGTTTCTCCGTTCCGACCCAGCCATGTACACGAGCCCTGGTCGTACGTATGCGCGAGTAGGTGTTCGAGACCCCGCCCGTATGTACACATATGTGGCCGTATTTTCTTTCTTGCACCCTGGCCGCTGTACGTACGTGTACATGCTACGTGTGTGCCTCTACTACGACACGTGCATGCCTCTACATCGACCAGTATATATGTACGTACACGTTCGCGACCAGAATGACAACGCAACGTACGCTTCGACCAGGTGGGTCCCGACTGTCAGGCACTTCCTTGTGTGCGAAGATGTAGCTGGTGGGTCCCAGCAGTCAGGGGGTGAATCGTTTTTTTGGCCTGGACGCACTTCCTTGCGTGCGAAGGTGTAGCTGGTGGGTCCCAGTAGTCAGGGGGGCGAATCGTTTTTTTCGGACGCACTTCCTTGTGTGTGAAGATCTAGCTGGTGGGTCCCAGCAGTCAGGGGGGCGGTTCATTTTTTCCTGGGCACACTTCCTTGCGTGCGAAGATGTAGCTGGTGGGTCCCAGCAGTCAGGGGGAGAATCAATTTTCTCGTGAAATACGGTGGCCCGTCCGGTGGGTCCCCGCTGTTAGGTGGAGGAATAATTATTTTGCGTGTAATAAGGAGGCACTTCCTTGCGACTGTCGTGGACCCAGCTGTCAGCCTCTCCATGTATAGTCCACGTCCGATGGAAGTCATTCCTTGACCACATTGACCACGCTGCGCCAAGAGCACCACGGCGGTGGACGATGGCGAGGCCTAGGAAGGGGACGGCGTGGAGCCGAGGAAGACGCGGCAGTGGATGCACACACGGAGAGGAGTACGATGGTTCACTGGTTCGGCTGCGTTGCCGTCGCCGTAGAATAACAGGGGGTGTGGGTGAGTGGAGGAATGGCCTGGCCAGCGATGGGAGTAGTAGGGGGCGGTGAGGCCTCCGCGGCAGCACAGCCGGCCACAGGAGGCAGGAGCAGGCGGCACGACCGGCGCTGCTTTGGGCGGTTAGAGCAAGAAGACCAGAGGTTGAAGAAGCATGACAACCGTTGGATGGACATCGCACGATCACTGCAGCTATAATCATTTATATTGACTAAGCTGACAAAGCCCTTGGTACGTCAACTTAGTAGGCCCACAGGTCAGCCTCCGAAACGGTGCGCCCTAGATGTCAGGGGGAGGAATCATTTTTTGGGCGGGTGAAGCTAGAATATGCGAGATCGAAGAAGAAGCACAACATCCATTGGATGGACATCCAACGGCCACCGCTGCTAGAACTGTGTGTTGACTATAAGTTGACAAAGCCTTGCATACGCCTCAACTCTGTTTTTTTAGGGGACGTGTCAACTTAGTAAGGCCAGAAGTGTGTGGCAGAGAACTTATAGCCCATTTGAGATTTGTAAGAATGTGTAGCCCATTTTTAAATTCTAATAGAATTTACTACAGCCCATTTACAATTTGTTAAAAGTAAAACCCATTTCAACCAACCGTTCAAAATAGAATGCAATAAAATTTCCCATATTTTGATGGGATCCGAAATATTTTTATCCCGAAATTTCTAGTCAGATTAAATACAATTTCAATATAAATTTATATTACGTAAAAATCCAACGAAACATTGCGCTCGCAACAATTAATGAAATTAAAATTCTCAATATCCAAAAATAATATTTTATAAAGTAATTACGTGTTTGGTGCATTTTTTTATAGTTACTGCCCAGTTTTTATAATTACATCTTATTTATTATTTCTTAAAGCCCATTTTCTTGTTAAGCCTAATGCATCCCTCCTAGGAAAGATTTGCAGCCCAGCGGGGCGGAGAATAACAACTTGACCTGGCCTGGGTATTCCTAAAAAAAGTATAGCTGGGCTAGCCATTTTCAGCCTAAAAAATTAATATCTGGCCTGGTCTAGACGGGCCACAGCCCGCGCAGTTAATACCTGCAGCGATGTTTTCGTTGTTGTTCAGAGTAGAAAAGTTAATATCTGGGCTAAACATCAAAAAACTCTGAAGTGCTTACACCTCAAAAACACAAATACTGCTCAAGCTGCTTGGTCCCAGCTGTCGGCCGCTTCTTGTGTAATTCTATCGTTTATTGACTACTCCCTCCTTTCCGATTTATAGTGCTCAATTCAAAAATCTCACCAATCAAGGTAGATGGCGCGTGGTGGAATACTTTTTGTAGTTTTGCAAAAGCACCTAATTAATGCTCTTGTTATCCTCAAAAAATTATGTTTATCAACGTATTAATTGCAATGCATGCATGCATAAAGTACATGCATTGGTCAATTTTCTCTTAATACTTGCATGCAATGATTTAATGCACCTTGGAATCTGAACATGTGATGGAAAACAACCAAATTGAGCCTTATAAAATGGAAAAACTTAAATTTTGAGATAAGCCCTATAAACCGGAAAGGAGGGAGTACATAGGTTGACAATGATGTGGGACCGTGATGTCAGGAAACCAGGAGGAAGCAAAATAAATTATGGTTATATATATATATATATAATAAGGAGGCACTAGCGTACGTGAGGCTATGGCCCTGGTGGGTCCCCATTGTCATGCTCTCCAAGTAAAGTCATCTCCTCGCCCGCGTGCGCTTTCCGCCCGAAACAGTCAGCACCGCCCGCCCCGCTTCCCGGTGCAGGCGATTGCTCCGCCTTCAAACGACACGAGTGTCGTCCGTCCGTCCATCTGCTGCTCACATTGATGATACGCGGTTGCCGAGGCGGCTACTCTGACGCCACACGTCCGTCCCTCTGTCGCCCACTATTGCTATATAAACTGCTGCGCCGGCCATAGTCGTAGTCATCGGCATCCGTTCCCTTTCTCCTATCCACACCACTACAGCCCACCATGGCTTCCTCGCGCTCCAGCGCTCTTTGGGACGGGCGGACGACGGACCACAAGGAGATGGCAGCCATTGCTGCTGACCGGCTGGCCGACAGGCAGCCGGAGGACGTCGACGTCCCAATGGAGAACATGGTAGTCGACGATCCGGCGCCAACCCCCTCCTCCACGCCATCCTCACCGATGCATTGCACCATAACCATCGGCGAGGCCCGTGCCCAATATATGGACACAGTGAGGTAGATGCGTGAGGGGCAGTTCCGGGAGGTGCAGGCCGACGCCGCCTACAACCACCATCTCCTCCAGGAGCACCTGCAGGCAGAGGAGCAGATCGCGGCGGAGCGGGCGGAGCTGGAGGCGCTGCTCGACTCATACCGCTCCGCCCGCAAGGGCCGCCTCGAGCGCCGGCGGTACCGAATGCGGGTGGAGGGGGCTGCGGCCGCCTACAAAGAGGCTAGCAAAGAGGGCGATGAAGCGGGTGCGACGTTGTTTGGCGAGACCGAGGACGAGGCAGAGGACAATGCCGGCTTTGACGAGTCCCCCTCCGCTGGCATCGATGAGGCCCTGCTCCGAGGAGACCCCGCAGCGCCAACAACGAGGCAGAGGACACCGCCGGCTCCGCCAAGGCCCCGCCCCGCCAACAACGAGGCAGAGGACATCGTCATCTCAGCCGAGGCCCCACCCTGCCGGAAACGTGGGGGAGGATTTCCACCGCTCCACCGAGGCGCCGCCCGCCGGCAACGAGACAGAGGACATTGCCAGCTCCGCCGAGGCCCCTCCCCACTGCCAACGAGGCCGCGCCACACAGAAAACGAGGAAGAGTAGAACGCGGTAGGTCGTCGCTGCTCGGGTCCAAGTAAGGCCACCTCTACTACCCTCCGATTGAAGCCAAGCTAGGCGGGTTGACCATTGACGACCGGTTAGCTTCTTGGCGGCGACATGGAGTCGGAGAGCTGCACTGGAGAAGAACGCTGCTTCTACTTAACTGCTGGTGCAGTTGGCTGACTGACAAGTGGGCCCAACAGGCCACATGTCAGTTATGCAACTGCACCTGTAGTTAAGTCACTGAAGCTTCTGTTCGGCTCAGCGGGACACAGGTGGGTAGCTTCGGTTAATTAATTATACCTCTAGTGCACCCCTTTTTAGTTGAAGAATGTATGAAATGTAATGAAATCCGGCATGTTTATATGAAACCCGACCGTGTATGAATGAATTTATTTCGATTAGTTCGAATTCCTGTATCACTGGCATTGGATGAACATGCAAAACAATACGTACTAGCATTATTCCCAGGATGATCACCTCGTTTGCAGCAGTTTCACATGTACTCCCTCCGGTCCTTTCTAGTCTGCATACAAGTTTTGTCTGCAGTCAAAGTATCTCTACTTTGACCAATCTTATACAAAAAAGTATGCACTTTCACAATGTGCAAAGTAAAAAGGAACAGAAGGAGTACAAAGAGTTTGAGCAGCTTTTTAGTGTTTCTGTACATTGCAATCAAACACATAGGGCTGGCAATTCATAGAGAACATTCAAAACAATCGATGATTATGCATCTCAGTGACTCACATGTCAGCGGCAATATTTACTTCACAACTAAAGAATAAAGAAAAAATTGATCGACGCTGCTGACAGCAAAGGGTGTCCCATTCAAAAATATCAAACGCATGTCTTGCTAAAATCAATGAGCAAAATTTGACAAGGTTGTCCCATTCCAAAATATCAAATACCTACGATTGTGGAATGGGCAGGGTTTGCCATCAGTTCGGACATTGACATGGCACCTCGTGCTAAATAAACCAGCTGTTCTTTTTGTGCAGTTCCGCCAAAATCAACCAAATTCGCGCGTAGCTAGTATGATTTCGCCCTTATATGTTGCGACGCCTTGAACTTATCGACACCTCCTTTCTTGTGGTGGAAATGAATGATTAGATGTATTCATGAACATTTTGTGCAGTTCCCATTGAAATCAAGCTGAGCACCCCTGTTTGCACAAATACAAAAAAGTGATTAGTATAAAGCAAATTGAATTATGAATTGACAATTTAAACAGGCACCTACATGATCCATGTAGAGCACACTTTTAGAAAAATGGAACTCGCCAGAAAGAATCCTAGAACAACATTGTACTCGTGCATCATAGCAAAAAAATGGAGATTTGTCAGCCCTTCTGAGCTGAAGTTAGTTTGGTTTTGTGGGGAGTACTGTAACCATCCTTCAACTGCTCCTTCTGATGAGAAGATAGATAGGGCTTCTTCATCCTAGCATAGTCGGAACTAGTCACTTCACGTACTCCATATTCTTCCTCAGAGGAAGATGATCCTGTTGTGCAAAGACAAGAGGACCACTAAATGCTAGCATCCCTGTTTGCTCGAAAAAAGGAAAGGAAATATTTAAAACAGCACAGATGAAGCACTTCTCAAGGACAATACCACTTTTTCATGACAGTACCTAAACAGTAGCACAACACCAATAGAGATGACAAAGCTCAATCATATGGATGAAATCAGTGGGCGAGTACCAACCTTTGTCAGGAGGCTTATTGTGTAGAGCATACAGATGAAGCACTTCTCCGGAACCATCTGTTTCTATCTACGGTGGTGGCCATGCTTACTATATACTCCTCGATTAGTTTAATGTTTCCAACATCTTTTTTTCTTGTGCAGTTCCACTAAGATATATGGTATCTTCAAAGAAGATCCCTGTTTGCACAAGTAGAGATAATTACGTATTACATTAAGAGTGGCATCAAATCAGTGGCAAAACAATTGCTTGTTCCAGCCATAGCAATAAATTAAGATGCAAAACTATATCATTACTTGTGTCATCACAGTTCCAGTGCTTCATTATAGCACCGGGAGTTGATTTTTGTTTTTCTTCCGCTTGTTCTTCCCCTTCATCACTTGGTTCAATAAAGACAAGCTTCGCCTTGAATGTAAGATTTGGCATGTCAATTAGGGAGCACAAGTATAGTACTAAACTTAATTTTCTGATGAAAGTGGCAAAATACAGGCCAACGGTTGTGAAATATCCTTATCTTACCTCAATGGGATATTACGGTGCACATACAGATTGGAAGTCTTGTCTCCATTTGTGCAGTTCACTAAAATCAAGCAACATTATCGTACAAGTAGCACAACATATGAAAGCACACTACAGAATCATGTGAAAGAAGGCTAGTACTGACCTCTCATGATGCAGAATTCAAACAACTCACAAGAAGAAGATCTGAACCAAATTTGCCAACACGGATAGGAAGTAAGATCTCCTCTTGTGCAGTTCCACTAAGATCAAGCAATCAAGCAACATTGTCGGTGTGACATTTTGGTTGAAGTGCACAAAACACTCTTAAAACAAAAGTGTTTTGTGCAATGCAACAAAAGGTCACAATGGCAACGAGGTGAAGTAGATAACCCTGTTTACACAGAGGTGCAAAGGAAACAATTAGTGGTCAATAACGGTGGATGACACAGAGCCAACAAAAAGAAGCATCTACCTTATTTAAATGGGAAAGAAAGCAAGACAGTAGCATTTCTCAAATGGTGGCATTGATTAATATTAACATAGAGATTATATTAACAATAAAATTCATTAAACATGTAATTTGCTTTTAACTGTGGCATTGCATCAATTTTCCAGCGGCATTATTAGAAGGTGTTTGTTTATAGGGACATTTTGGTGTAGGGACTAAAAATACTCTGTGACAGTCCCATCTAAACCAAATAGGAGGACTTTTAGGGACTAAAAGTGGGCATTTGGGACTAAAGAAAGAAGACCCCAAGTGTCGTGGAATTGTCACGACAGATGTCCTAGTGTGAGGACTTAGTCGTGAGGCCAACGCATCTATGTGGTAGCTTGAGAGGGGTTGAGCGGAATCGAGAGACGCAACACAAGACAAGGATTTAGACAGCTTCGGGCCCCGGGAAACATCATCCGGTAATAGCCCTACATGTTGTTTGTGGCTAGATCTCATTATGCTCATCTGGGAGACGCCGCGTAAGCCGGCTCCCCTTTAGTTGTGTCTAGCCTTAGAGATTGTTTCTTCTTACTTGCCCCTCTTTTGGGAGCCCTGCCCCTCCTTATATATGTTGAAGGGGCGGGTTACATGACTAGTCCTAGTAGGATTAGGATTACTCTATTACAAGTGGAGTCCTAGTCTAGCTTCCTTTGTAGGAGAATATTCCTTGTGCTTTCCTCATAAACCGGCCCACTATTAACATAAACTGGCCTTCTGGGCCTTGGCCTTTGTCATCCGTCCGCCGCCCGCCAGGTTACCAGTGCGTCATAATATTCAGACAGGTTGCTTGTAAACCGTCTGGTCAGGGCGGGTCGCCAGTGAATCGCCAAGTGTCAACCGGGTCTCAAGTAAACCGCCAAGCCCGGCCGGGTCATATTTCCGGCCGGTTCATACCGCGGGGTACATCCCCGACATTATCCCCCAGTTTAGCTTGGATTTATCCATGGTAAACTGATCCTGTAAACAAACACAAGAAACAACTTTGACAAGTTGTACTCCTGGTTAAAAATCTTGTAAACCGGCACCTGATCATCCTTAAATCTTTGTCATTTCCTCCTAGAAAATCCGGGTCAGTAGACCAGCTTCATAATCAATTTGCTTGTAGAAAAAATATTGTAAATAAAGAATCCATTTGACTCGGCCTTCAATGCTCTGACTTGACAAAAATATTGGTCTTCAAATATTCAACTGATATTCAGCCGGCTTAAAATGTAGAACTTGCCGATATATGATTTCCAAAATCGTCGGGTTATAAAAACTGATAATTCCATGTCATGATTGTTTCCAACGTCGGTTCATGATTATTGCCAACGCCGGTTCATGATTATTGCCAACGCCGGTTCATGATTATTTCCAAACACCGGTTCATGATTGTTGATGACGCCGGGTTATGATTGTTGCAGACACCGGGTCATAATGATTGGTGATGCCGGGTCAATCTGGTTTGCTCAAAACTTCAAATTGGAAGATATTTCTCCCTTATATCCATATTACCTGTAGCCCCCAAGTCTTGAACAGAACAAAGTGATGATTTGGGACTTGTTTTCATATAATTACTGCCACTTTGAAGAAATCCATGTTGTTCATCTCAGTCACTTGCAAAAAACTGAATATTCCATATATGTAGCCCCCAAGTACCAGGTTGTCATGCTTGCAGCAACATGGGACTTGAAATTGCCTTATGCTCAATAAAACTTCAACCAGTGTAGCCCCCAAGGGCCGGGTCAGTATGCAATAATGAGCAGGGACTTTGTAAATATAATCATGTAAACTTTGAACAGCAACGTGTAGCCCCCAAGGTCTGGGTCAGTAAGATAATATTGAGCTGGGACTTGATATATACTTCAATGAAAATAACATCATATGATATAACCCCCATCATGGGGCTTGAATCCACGTCCACAAGGTCAAAAGCCTTGTGCTTTACCAACTGAGCAGTGGACCCTTCAATATAATGGATAAAAAGCTTTGTACCTTGAATAGTTGACAGGAGCAATTGGTAGCCCCCAAGGGCCGGCTCATTACGATGTGATGAGTCGGGTATTCAATAAGGTGAGCAAACAATGACTTTGCATTAGCCCCCAAGTGTCATGGTGCATGCTTGCAGCGACATGAGACTTGTGTATTTGATGTAATCTCAACTTAAATAATGTAGCCCCCAAGTGCCGGGTTGTAAGCCTGCAGCGACTCGGAGCTATTCCCTCCATTGTAGACTAAATCATATCCATTGATAATATAATAACCATTGCGCTAAAGCGACTTTGAAAACCTTAATCATGTTACTGATAACCATAATAAGATCCATCCATGTTGGCTATTTGAAGATTTGAATAATATACCCAATGATTTATAAGCGCATGATTCCAATGGTGCAATCCAAATATATATTGGCGACTTATAGTCCAAAGCCAGGCCGGGTTAATAAACGTCGGTGATTTATAATTATGCTTTATTCAACCTGTTTCTGCATACAACAAGTTTAAAGTGTCCTGGCGGTTTATCGCCGGACGGGTCATAATGCCCAACATATAACCTGGGTTTATAACCATGGCTGCAAGGATAATAAAATATCAAATATATCATACCTGTGATATTGAATCACATCGTTGGTTTACCAACTTTCTTGTAGTAAGGGTGATAACCCAAATCTTGAGTACTGATAACTCCCACCATGTTGTGCTGGTTTATAAGAAGCCATGCCGGGTTATAATAAACACCGGATGATCATCCTGGCGACTTACAGTCAAAGCCAGGCCGGGTTAATAAACATCGGTTTATAATTGGTTGTGTACTAATTAACAACTTATAGTTGAAAGCCAAGCCGGGTTAACAAACACTGGTTTATGTTATATTGACGACTTATAGTTAGGCCGGGCCAATAGACGCCGACCTCAAAACCTTATCAAAAGAGAAAAACTTTGACAAATAAAAGCAAAATAAAAAACTTGTAGTCGAGGCTTTTCAAGGGCTGTCAGGCCCAAATTCGAGGCTTTTCATGGGCTGCCAGGCCACTGAGTTAAACCATTTCACAAAGCCTTTTAAGATGGACTTCACATTAACCAATCGTCGTTTTAACTTTGACAAGTTCAGGGTCTGTACAAGATTGACTTGTCAAACGTTCGGCGGGTCATACCAGGATTACCTGGACGGAGTGTCTTACTTGATGAAGGCAGGTTAACCCGGGGTTTTAGGTGAATACACCTGGCTTCCAAGCCTGGCTTGATAGCCTATTACAAGGGTCCTCTAAAACTCTTTGTTGTTGTGCACAAAGAGCCCCCAAGTAACATTTTGAGCTGTGCTCAGTGGGTGCCTATGTTTGAGCTGTGCTTGGCAACAGACTCTCTTTGGCCCCCAGGTGATTTCCCTGGTGGCCTTACGCCGATCAAGAGGTGTAGCTATGGTTCGAATACGACCAAACCCCCAAGTGATTTTTTTATATATGGCTTTATAAGTTGAATCAAGGGGTAAACCGGACTCCGCTTTATAAACAGAAGCCCCCACACGATCAATAATATGATAAGCCAATAAGGCAGGATACCCATGTTTGAACCGCGCATCATGGCAGCAGGTCCTCTTCGGCAACCTTTAACTTTTTGCAAGAGATAAATTCTTCTTGAACCGGGATTTTGAACCATATATTGAGAGCTTCAAAGCTTTATGGGAGACATCTTTCCCTTGAACCAGATTTTAAACCGGAACCTTCATTTTCAGTAGGAAATTTTCTGACGGCCTTTAAACTCGAATTTGCGAGAGATTAATTCTTTTTGAAACGGAAATTCTTAAACCGGATTTGAGAACTTCAGAGCTTTGTGGGAGAGATATTTACCTTGAATCGGATTGTAAACCAGATGTTTGAAAGCTTCAGTGAGACTGACTTCCCTTGAACCGGATTGTAAACCGGATATTTGAGAGCTTCAGTTAGACTGACTTTCCTTGAGCCGGATTTTAAACCAGAATCCTTTCTGATGACCCGGAACTTCTTCATTGAGCCGGGATTTTGTAACTGTCATATACTTTCTAAGCCAGAAATTTTCTGATGGCTTTTAAATTTCCATCAATATAACAGTAGCCTCCGGGACCGGGTTATCTTTCTCTCCATCGTCCTGGGGTTCTTAATTTTGCTGAAACTAGCAAGATTTGCTGAGTCATGTCATCGTAGCCCCCGAGTCTCAAGGTGACTCGAGGAGTTGGCTTGAGATTCTCCATATTTGACCGCGATATAAACCGGCATAACTTGTATATCATTGGTGTTGATAGCACGATGTGAATCCATAGAAGGTTGAGGTGACTGCGGTGGGTTATAAATGGTCCCATATGAGCCGTGTCAGCAACTCGGCCAATGCTTCCTTCCAACTAGTGATTTGAAGTTAACCAAACTGTAGTGGCGACGACTTGTGCGCCTGCCTATTGAACCAGCTAGTGCAGACGGCGGTTGATAGTATATGATAATTTGCCTCCATTTTGTTGAAAGAAAACCGGGCTACCCAAGTTGTGACTTGCTCATACTCAATAAACAGCTCATGCAGACGGGTGCGGCCTGGTATGCTGAGGTAGACCAGGCCGCGAGAGACGGACAAAAAGACGACCGCAGCATCAGAGGTGATATATATAGATGAATCGATCACGGCGTTGTAAGCCAGTACGGACGGGCGAGTCAAACACAGGCGCGGCCCCGGCAAGCTGATATAAATCGGGCCGTAAGGGTGGCGTCTTGCACGCGTCCATTCACCGTGTAATGTGACACGGACAAACATCGGGCATGACGTTGCCAGCGCATGCTCCGTACCCATGGTATAAACCATGTTTTATAATGAATAATTGTCCTGCATATCAAAATATACGGTCCAAAGTAATTGTTCTTTTGACAAAAAATAATGTGTGTCAAAAATAGACTTAGATAGATGTCACCTGGTATGTTAGGCCAGAAATTATCCACCGCGGAGTTGATGATCACCACGCGCGAGTCGGCCGCGGGAGCAGACGAATGAACCGGCCGCGGCGTTGTAAGCCGGTGCGAATGGGCAAGTTGTCCTCTGGCCGGTGCGGACGGGCAAGTTGTCCTCCGCGTTGTAAACCGGTGCGGATGCGTGAACCGGCCGTTCGTTCATCAGGTAATGTGACACGGAGGAAAACGCCATTGTAGAACGTTGCCAGTTCGTGCTTTGTACCCGTAGTATAACTATAATTTTTCATGTATATAAAAACACCAATAGGGTAGTGTAATGGTGCTCAGATGAATTAAAATGTCCTGATAAAATATATAGGAGAGATAATACCTGATTTCGTTTTTGTCGGATGAACACAGATGCTGGTGCTGGATACTGGATAATGCTACTTTGGCTTTTAACAAAAAATTTAATCTGGAAAATCGTGCCATGTTGAGAGGAGTAATAATACTGGTCTTCTTGTCTTCAAATGCGTAGGATGATTGAGGTCTCCACGTGAGGAATTCTTGGAGCATCCCACTGTGCACCACAATCAACAGTGCCCTTGGGGGAAATTAACTGTGGGAACGTGGGATCATGGCTAGCCTGCTGCCAGTCCCTTTTGTCTTGATCTGCATACATAAATTTGGGTGTCCAAGTCTTCGGTCTTTGAACCTGACCTCCTTTGTTTTCTTTGCTTCATCTTGTACATTCTTGACTAAAATATACAGCTCATTGCACTCATCCTCCCCGTCAAGGAACCAGCTTCCTCATCAAATAACACTTGCTCCGTTTCAACATTGTTTGCAATTTTTTCACAGCCACAGCGGGTCTCAGCAACGGCGAGTCATAGCAGTAGCAGGCTGACGGAGGGGTGCCGGCGGTTCAGGCACGGCGAGCAGCGCGTCCCTAATGGCGGGAACCGGCGGTTTGGAGGAGGCAAGGCAGCAGCTTGAGGCGGACGTGGGGCTTACCGGCGTGGTGTAGCGGCGACTTAACAGCGAGTGGCCGAGCAGCAGCAGTGAGCTGATGTGGGGGCGGAGTGACGAGGTAGCGGTGGTTCAGCGCGGGGTGGACCCAAAGCGTGACGGAAGCGCGCTGACGAGTACGCGGTGGCGAAGCGGAGCGAGAGTCAGGCGACCCGCCGGCCAGCGGCGACTCGGAGCAAGCTGGTGCGGCGCGACGGCGGCCGGAGCCACAGGCGCGGCGATAGGCGGCAGGCGGCCCGTTCCGGAGGCGCAGCGGGGGCACGGGCGGTGGAGTAGTCCTCGTCTGTCTCTGCTTCCGGGTCGTGGTGTTTCTGGTCAATCCCACATCTGAGTCTCCCTCCCGCTCGTAGCTCCCACACTGTTATTTTTGTCAGCCCAATCCGGACCGTCTTTGATTCTCTTCAAGTAATGAGTAGCAGCACCAGTAGGTTAAGATACCCTCGTGACTTGCTACCATGCTGGAGTCTTGAGTCTTGAGTATAGGCAGTTTGGCCTTGCTTGGATTAATGTTATACTAGGAATATACGGTGACTGGTAGGATTAGCAATCCAATAGAGAAAAATTAGAACCCTTTTCTTGGCCAACTCGAGGACGCACGACTTGACAGTTCCGACTTGACAGCAGTCACAGGTTGGAACTTTGGCGTGCCGGCGGAATAAACTGCAGCAGAAAACACCGGTCTCAGCGTCTTTACGATTTGATCGCTCACCCAGACGAACACGAACGATGGTTGATTTTCTTTGAACCCAAATCCAGCCCAAAAAGTTGTCCAGTGTAATAATTAACCCGGCTACTGGCTCTGCCCCAGGTTTGTCCGACTCCGAATTATTGATCATGTGAGCTCTGCGGTGTCTTGACGGTTAGCACGCGACCCTTGTCTCCTCACGCGTGTGTTAACTGATCCGATCCGGCGTACAGCAGCTATAGAAAAATTTCCGTCGGCCTTGGAGTATAAACATGGCAGATAAATCACCTCGTGTAAAAGATCTTGTCTCGGACTCGGTGGATTGAAACGATGCGACGGCGGCGCACTAAATCCGAATCTCTCAACCTTGAAACTTGCATCTGACAACCTCAAAGTTTAATCATAATTCTGAACATAGACCGATGAACGTGCCGGCTCTGTCCAAGGCTGTCTCACGCCGGGTTATCCTGCGGGCTTTCTGTGCTAGCACTTTTTCATCTGATATATCACGAGCTTTACGATCCCTGAGAGAAATCTCTTCAAGAACTCAACACCACCATGCGCAAGCCCCACGGTGGGCGCCAACTGTCGTGGAATTGTCACGGCAGATGTTCTAGTGTGAGGACTTAGTCATGAGGCCAATGCATCTATGTGGTAGCTTGAGAGGGGTTGAGCGGAATTGAGAGACCAACACAAGACAAGGATTTAGACAGCTTCGGGCCCCGGGAAACATCATCCGGTAATAGCCCTACATGATGTTTGTGGCTAGATCTCATTATGCTCATCTGGGAGACGCCGCGTAAGCCGGCTCCCCTTTAGTTCTATCTAGCCTTAGAGAATGTTTCTTCTTACTTGCCCCTCTTTGGGGAGCCCTGCCCCTCCTTATATATGTTGAAGGGGCGGTTACATAACTAGTCCTAGTAGGATTAGGATTACTCTATTACAAGTGGAGTCCTAGTCTTGCTTCCTTTGTAGGAGAATATTCCTTGTGCTTTCCTCATAAACCGGCCCACTATTAACATAAACCGGCCTTCTAGGCCTTGGGGTTTGTCATTCGTCCGCCGCCCGCAGGGTTACCAGTGCATCATAATATTTAGGCAGGTTGCTTGTAAACCGTCTGGTCAGGGCAGGTCGCCAGTGAATCGCCAAGTGTCAACCGGGTCTCAAGTAAACCGCCAAGCCCGGCCGGGTCATATTTTCGACCGGTTCATACCGCGGGGTATATCCCCGACACCAAGGGAGTCTTTTTGGGACTTTTTCCAACAGTTGCCCGTGCCATGCATCGCACCTTGTATCTATTAGTTCATTACTAGGGGTAACATGGTCTTTTAGCATGTCATTTAATAACCTCTAGTCCATGTTTAGGATCCATGGAACCAAGCAGGTAGGGACTAGGGAGTTTTTAACCAAACAGGGCCTTAGATTAACAACAACTAATGAGTTGCACGGGACAGTGGACGCACCAGCACCATGTGCATCTACCGATGAACTGTGGTCATGCACAGTCTGTTGCAACAAAGAACAAACAACCAATGAGCGTATTTGTGTTGGTCCCAGTTTTGTTATCTTTAGAGACCTTTCCCTATATGAGCGCAGCAAATCTAGTCCTGCTCAAACTCTACAGCCTTGTCCCTTCCTTTCCTTTTTGAACTAATACTTTCGCCCCTTCCTTTCCTCTTTGAACCACGTCCTAGATTTATGCGATACAACTTTCCCCACTACTTTCCCCCATTCCTTTCCTCTTTGAACCACATCCTGGATTCATGCTATACAACTTTCCCCCTTCATTTCCTCTTTGAACCACGTCCTAGATTCATGATATATACAACTTTTCCCACTACTTTTCCCCTCTCCTTTACTCTTTGAACCACGTCCTAGATTCATGGTATACATGCAGCTAGAGCAATGCATGTGGAGTAAGTAAATTATACCTTAAGGTTCTTGGGCGTGGTTCGGTGGGCGACGGGACGACGGCAAAGAAGAAGGGGTCGGAGGCCCTCCCGCGCCGCCGCTGGGTGAAAGTGAACAGCTGCGCCGGTAGTGGATTCCCTCCCTCGCCGACGGCGACAACGTTAAGCCTCCTTCCCTTCCCGGCGGACGGATCCTGCCGGCTCTTTGAGCAGCAGTGAGGGGGGAGAGAGGCCAATGAAGTCTTGTTTAGATCTGGAGAGGGCGAGAGAGTGTGAAGAGAGCAACTACAAGCGCTGAGGCTCCAGCGTGTATATATATACTGGAGAGAGAGTGTGAAGCGTGCAAACCCTAGAAAACAAGTGCCGAGGCTGCAGCTTATACGTGATGAGGTGATTATACGGTCACTACGAGATCGTATAGCTCCGTATCCATCCATTTTGACCAGTCAAAGAATTATCTGCACAAATTATGCTCAAGTGTCGTTATCGAACCCGAGACCTCAAGTTTGATGAGCGAACAGGCTAACCAGCTACACAACCCTCCCGTTATGTTCAATGAGAGGAAAATAACCTTTTATACATTCCTGCATTCATGTGACAAGCATGCCGTGTTTTTGTGTGCGTGTGGAAGTCATTGGGATTTCAATCATAATCGTTTCATGTGGCTTTGGTGGTAAGACTATCCAGAGTGGTGCAGAAATAATGCAGTCTTAGTTACCTTACCTCTCTCCATGTAGTATGTTGGGTCCCACCAGTCAGAGGGTGAAACAAACAAATTAATAAGAAAAATTAAAAGAGCCAGCGGTGTATCTTACCTCACACATCTCGCTACTGCTCGAGAACACTGTCCAATTGATCCCTCTGTTCGCTCACGTACTATTTTAAGTGAATCCTTATTATAACATGCACACAAATTTTGGGCACTTGTATTCGACTTAAGTCAGTGTGCCACCGTATCTTGTATACTTACTACTCCCTCCGTCTAGGTGTAATAAGTCACGTTAGAAGGTGCAACGGGACCAAGGTGCGTGCGTGTGCGTGTGTGTGTTTAACAGCATGTGTGTGTTAGAGAAGGCGACAGATCGACCTACTCCTACAGAGAGATGGTGTGTAGTGTACGATTTCAGCCGCGAGAGTTGGTGCATCCTCTCGTTTCCGGGCGTGTCCGGTAGGGACATGCGGACAGCTGCCACGCTCGCTCCTGACCAGCCTGGCCCACCCAAAGCCCCTTCATCGCCCGCGCGCGCTTCTGATACATCTCCAACGTATCTATAATTTATGAAGTATTCATGCTATTATGTTATCCATCTATGATGTTTTATATGCATTTATATGTCATTTTATATGATTTCTAGGACTAACCTATTAACCTAGAGCCGAGTGCCAGTTTTTGTTTCCTCCTTGTTTTTGTGTTTTACAGAAAAGGGATACCAAATGGAGTCCAATTGACGTGCCAATTTTAAGGATTTTTTATGGACCAAAAGAAGACCACGGAGCATCGGAGTTGGGCAAGAAGAGTCCCGGGCTGCCCACGAGAGTGGGGGGCACCCCCCCTAGGGCGCGCCCCCCTATCTCATGGACAGCCCGGAGACCCCCCTGACCTGAAACCAACGCCAAAAATTCCTATAAATATAGAAACCTTCGGGAATTAACCTAGATTGGACGTTCTGCCGCCGCAAGCCTCTGTAGCCACGAGAAATCAATCTAGGCCCTCTCTGGCACCCTGCCGGAGGGAGCCATCATCACCGGAGGCCATGGAGGAGGATCTCGGAGGGGCCATCATCTCCATGAACGCCAAGGACCAGAGGGGGAAAGCCATGGAGGAGGAAGCACAAGGGGGAGAACCTCTCCTCCTCTCTCTTGGTGGCACCGGAGTGCCATCGGGAGGGGAATCATCGCAGAGGTGATCGTCTTCGTCAACATCACCATCATCATCACCATCCTCATCTCTTTTACCCGGTCCACTCTCCCGCATCCCGCTGTAATCCCTACTTGAACATGGTGCTTTATGCCACATATTATGATCCAATGATGTGTTGCCATCCTATGATGTTTTGAGTAGATATCTTTTGTCTTTGGGTTGATTGATGATCTAGATTGGTATGAGTTGTATGTTTTACTTGGATGCTGTCCTATGGTGCCCTCCGTGTCGCGCAAGCGTGAGGGATTCCCGTTGTAGGGTGTTGCAATACTTTCATGATTCACTTATAGTGGGTTGGTGAGTTACTGAAACACAAACCCGAGTAAGGAGGTTGTTGCGTATGGGAATAAAGGAGACTCGATGCTTTAATGCTATGGTTGGATTTTACCTTAATGATCTTTAGTATTTGCGGACGCTTGCTAGAGTTCGAATCATAAGTGCATATGATACAAGTAGAGAAAGTATGTTAGCTTATGCCTCTCCCTCATATGAAATTGCAATAGTGATCACCGGTCTTGTTAACAATTGCCTAGGACAATTCCACATACCGATCCACCATTATTCCACACTCGCTATTTATACTAGTTGATACCCCGCGTTGCTGCGGGACTTCATAAACACATGATGTAGAACTTTAAAGTCAAATCATAAATGTGATGATATATTGGAAACAAAATAAGACCATACACATAGTGATGGAATACAATCTGACAATAGCAAACTCACTATTAGCAGCTACCTATAAAATTCATTACTTACATTGGCGGATAAATTTTTTTAGGAGATGACGTAATATGCAAGTTTATATAAAACAATTAGTGAACAATCTACAATGTGAGGTGCAGTCCTTGTGCCGTGGCAAGTGCTTGTAGATGAATCTCTTCCTTGAAATGACTGCTCGATAACAAAAACCTAAGTTATGTCTGTAAAATAAAATTATACATATAGATTAGTTGCATATCTCCCTTGTCGTTGGCTTGAGCCTCTATAGTAAAATCCAGATCAAATATACCAAACACAAATCAGCATATGCAAACTTTAAGCCTTTATGGTGATTAGTAATGACATTTACTGTCACTACAACATCTATATCACGAAGATCTTGTTACCATAGTTATGTTTGAGGGGCCGACAAAAAAGAAGAAATGTATATACTATGATGTTAGATGGTTTTCACACGAAAATACAGGCGGAACTGAGCCGAGGAGAAGAGCAGAAGCCGTTTGTTTATGTGTCAACAGTGAGCAATTGGTGACTTGGGATAAATTTAGTGATGGCACCTGATGAGAATTCATAATGTAAAAAATGTCTGAGTTGTAAAGACAATGGTAAGCATCAAAATAAAATGTTGTCTGTCGAGAAGTATTTATATACACATAGACAACATTAGCTCATTAAAAGAAGCAATTGGTACCAAACTACCAATATACTAATTTAAGATAAATATTTAAATACAATTTGATTGAAAACTACATAAAACATAGGCAGAATAGAACTTACCAAATCACCCAACAGAATGCCCCTATATGGCATGAAAAAATGTACAACTTCATAAGAAACAGACAATCGTTTTAGACAATAGATTACTTTCCAGTAGATATTTGCGCATCATATATGAAAAAGCATAAAAGGAACCAAACAAATGCTACCAGCTCTCCAGATATAAGTGTCAGCGCCGAAAGGTACCTTGCTATGACTATATAACACATTCTATGGATTATTTGCTAGGATGGACAGTGGCATGCCCGGTCTGTGAAAGCAGTACAGGAGATGGTTAATGATGAAATGAACAAACATCTTGTCGATCTAGATAAAAATATTTTGCACAAACAAACAGACTACAACAGTCCCGAATTCATGGATCTGAAGAAAGGACATGTGGATGACATTAGTTACAGAAAAGATATCAATGGATATGAAACATTTGCATAGGAACTGATCTTAACTAACCTTTCTTTCTTTCTTTCTTATTTTTATTGTTCAATTGTTACCAAGGACATACAACTTTCCAAAGGCTGTACCAATCTTGCAGGGTAGTTGTAGAAAGCACAATTGAAGCAGGAGGAACCCTATACATCCATGAAGTACCAAACTGTTGTTAGGCCACGATTTATCTGAAGAATAATACACTACCAATAACAATAATTTGAAGTGTAAGGTGGCAAAAGTTTGACAATCATCTATCGTCATTGCTGTTGGCGAGCGGAATATGAGAAAAAAACAATGGAAAATTAGTAGATTGGTATAAATATTTGGGTAATATCAGGGAACAATAGGTGACTTGGAATAACTTTAATTAATTTAATTGCATTTTAGTTTCTGCATTGTTTCAAGGTAATCTCTCCCTGCAAAGTCGATTTAATCATGTAAACAAATCATATTAGAGAGAGAATCAGATTGAAACCTCGTTCCCCATCCTTACCATCAGAATATTGGCTCCCGTGGGTGTTGAATCTGAGCTTAGTGCTCCAGGGAATGACAAACTCAAGCAACTCGTCCCTGTGCGACGGCGGCTAGGAGGGCCATGAGGAGGGTGGTGGCCCGGGCTATCTGGCAACCGGCGAGGCGGGCCGGCACCAGGCGAAGACGCTGGACATGGCGGTGTGGAGGCCAGGGTGAGCTTGACGTGCTAGTAGTTGCAGCAAGGACATGGCAACGTTGAGCTTTTGATCCTGGGCGCAATCTGAGAAATTGGAAAACATAAGATCACGGTTCTGAATATCAAGGGTGGATGAAAACAGGAACAATGCAGCTAGCATATTAGAGAAAAATAAATAAAGAAAAGTACAAAGGTATAGAAGATAAGCAAGAAAATTTGGAATATCTGTGAGGCACTGTTGAAAACAGAATGGACAGGCTTACACGGAGTCACTGTTTGAGGTATAATAGTATGGTAACCAAGAGTGTTTTTTGGATAAGGTAGGTGTATCTAGAAGAACTAATGCCAAGTACCTCGAAACTTCAAATCCTAGACTGTCATATTAGCATCTTATATTATCTATGCAGATGACAAAGTGAGATTAAATAACAATGTGAAACAAATGGTAGCAGCAAACGACCTGTGAAGTAATCCAAGCAGCCAAAGACCGATACATTTAGCACCTTTTGATTCCTAGTGCCTCTTGAGAAATTGGAGAACATAATCTTCAGGATAGGAATATTCAGAAACGACAATTCAAAATAGGGAGTATGCACCTACACATAGCAGAAGGTCGTTCCCAGATGTGCATGCGAGCAAGCGTCCATGGTCGATGACGATTGCGGTACAGAGGGGGTTTTAAGAACAGTTTTCTCCAGAAAGTAAGGGTAACGGAGGCGGAGATAATGAGGGCTCATTAATGGAGTGGTGAGTGCGGCCGTTTCATGCGCATTTGTGGCATGGTGGTGGAAGAGATTGCGGTCAAAAAAATAGCAGTGGGCAGATGAACGAATGATCTCGAGTTAATGCACAACGGCAGAGGAGCTAGCGGTGGTGGCTGGCAGGGGAACAACCGCCGCCGGTGACGGCGGAAGGGTTAGCAGCGTCGGGCGATGGCTGGATGGAGGGAGGCATGGGTGGTGGAGGCTGCTCGTGGAACATCATGGGCGGCAGCGGCTGCCCAGGGATTGCCGGGGGAGATGACGGAAGGGCCCCTGGTGGGCGGCGGCGGCTGGCCGAGAGAGAGATGCAGGCGATGGGAGATGAGGATGGCTATATTTTTTTCTTATATCCTATACTATGCACTTCTCATGGTTTTGTTTTCGTATGGGCTTTCGATGGGCTGATAACGTGCAAACAAATGGGCTTGGACACATGCAAGGCAAAACGAATCGAGTGACCGAGGCAGGCGTGACTGAGGAAGGGGAGCGGGACCAGCGACCGATGCAGGATACAGACACTGCGAGCGGGAAAATAGGGGGTGACGTGGCTTCACCACAGGCCAGGAAAATCAGCTAGTGGGGGGCTCCTATTTAGATATAGAAGATTATTTAGTAATATATTCTAACTTTATGATAATAGCACCTACTTTTATATTTTAGCTCTCCGATATCATACAAAGTTATCCTCTTTATACCCACAACACAGTTTTATTTCTTGTTTCTAGTTGGAAGCAAACATTCGGTGCACGTAGAGTCGTATCAGTGGCAGATAGGGCTTGAGAGAATATTGATCTTACCTTTAGATCCTTGTGGGTTCGACACTCCATACTTATCACTTCCACCTTTGGGAATTGCTACGATGATTCCCTGCACTTGGGGATTATCAAGCTCTTTTCTGGCGCCGTTGCCGGGGAGCAATAGCGCGGGGTTGATATTCTCGTGTGTGCTTGTTTGCTTTCTTCACTAAGTAGATTTTGCTTTTCCTTTTTGTTTCTGTTTAGTTGTGGGTGAAACATACAATTTTTTTAAAAGAATGAAAATACAAAAAAACATTTACTTGCCTCTCATGCCTAAAAAAGTTTTTTAAAAAAAGAGAAGTGATTGGAAAGTTATGCATTGAAGAAGTGAGGGTCGACCTTGAGCACTTGTGTTCATGCTCACGGAAACAATGTAGAAGTTTCCATGGAAGTTTCTCTATAAATAATTATCCCCTTGTATATATTCATTGTATTATAAAAATAATGTGCCAAGCTTTGGTTTTAGTATGATAAGATTGCTTGCTTACTATGTGCAGAACGAAAACAGAAATTTTGGCTGTAGTGCTTGAATTTACATGTTTTACTGGAAAGTCAAATGGGTCTGAAACTTTTTGCACATTACTTCTGTACAAATTGTTCAACTTTTCAAATTTATTTCATAATTTTAGGAGTTACAGAAGTTTACTAAACTTCCATATTACTACAGACTGTCCTGTTCCTGACAGATTCTGTTTTTCGTGTGTTGTTTGCTTATTTTGATGCATCTATGGCTAGTATGTAAGGGTATGAATCATAGATGAGTTGGAATACAGTAGGTTTAACACCAATATAAACAAAGAATGAGTTAATTACAGTACCATAAAGTGGTAGTTTGCTTTATTACACTAACTGATCTCACAAGTTTTTGTTTAAGTTTTTGTGAATGAAGTGTTTGAAGAACGAGGAGTTACCGATGTGAGAAGAATAAAGAGAGACAATAGTTCAAGCTTGGGGATGCCCAAGGCACCCCAAGTAAATATTTCAAAGGATATTTAAGCATCTAAGCTTGGGGATGCCCTGGTTGGCATCCCATCTTTCTTCTTCAACAAATATCGGTATACCTCGGTTTTTGTTTTGTTCACATGATTCGTGTCCTTTGTGTTTTTATTTTTCTTTAAGAATCATGCTAGTATGAGATAACTCTTCATTTATTTATAGGATACTTCATGTGCTTCACTTATATCTTTTAAGTGTGATCTTATAGAATTGCTCCTTGTGCTTCACTTAAATCGTTTGAGTATGGTTTTATAGAATGCTTCGTGCGCTTCACTTATATATTTTGAGCTTGGACATTGGTTAGTCTATATTAATTGTAGAATGCTCCATGAACTTCACTTATATCTTTTGAAGTATGAGTAATACTATAATTTAAAGTGGGTTTGGAAGAGTGTCAACTTTAGGAATTAGTGATCCCACTATCTTGGAGGGTGTTGAATCTTCATACGAAATTTATGAAAGTGGATTTGGAAGAGTGTCAACTTTAGTTAGTATTCCACTATTTCGGAAGAGGTTCCAATTGAGTATGAGAACAAAGTAGCTATCCATGATGCTACTGAAAATTATTATGAGGAAGGAATATGTGTTTGTAGGAGTTGCAATAATATCAAGTTTCCTCCCTATGTGCTTAAAAGTTTTGAAGTTATACTTGTTTTGCCTTCCTATGCTAGTTGACTTTTGTTCCTATAAATTGTGCACAAAATCCCTAGGCATAGGAAGTGGGTTAGATTTAAATGTGCTAGTCATATTCTTCATGATGCTCTTTTTATGTTTCAACTCTTATCTTTTATGCGAGCATCATTGAAATCATCATGCCTAGCTAAAAAGGCATTAAAGAAAAGCGCTTGTTAAGAGACAACCCAATATTTACCCTTACTGTTTGTGTGTCTACATGATTAAGCTACTGTAGTAATCATGTTTTATAGCTTTTGTTTCAATAAAGTGCCAAGTAAGACCTTTGGGAAGACTTGGGTGAGAGTTAATGTGATCTTGCTGTAAAAAACAGAAACTTTGCGCTCACGAGACTAGCTGTAGTTTTTTACAAAAGAGTGATTTTGAGTTGATTCTTTTTGCAGAAGATTAATAGACAAATTACTCACGTCCACCAATTTATTTCATAATTTTTGGAGTAGCAGAAGTATGGTTATTGTTCAGATCATTACAGACTGTTCTGTTTCCAACAGATTCTGTTTTCATCGCATAGTTTGCTTGTTTTCTAATTTCTATGGCTTATATTTCTCAATATACATGGTAGAAATGATATGGTACAGTAGGCATTATGTGAAACAATTATGAACCTTGTCTTTTACAGTACCAAAGTGCATGGTTTACTCTTTATCATACTAACCTATCTCACGAAGTTCCATTAAGTTTTGTGCGATTGAAGTTTTCAAGTTTTGGGTGAGATATCGATATGAGGAGAATAAGGAGTGGAAAGACCCTAAGATTGGGGATGCCCAAGGCACGCCAAGGTAATATTCAAGGAAGACTCAAGTGCCTAAGCTTGGGGATGCCCTGGAAGGCATCCCCTCTTTCGTCTTCAAAACTATCGGTATACCTTACTCGGAGCTATATTTTTATTCGTCACATGATATGTGTTTTGCTTGGAGCGTATTTTCAGTTTTACTTTCTGTTTGAATAAAATCATTGGATCTGAATTATTGAATAAAAAAGGGAACCCTCCCATGGCTAGTTAATTATTTGACTACTCAGTGTCCTTCACTCATATGTTTTGGAGTAGTTTGTCATTTACTCATGTGCTTCATGTATATCCTATGAGTAAATGGGGGAATGAATTGAATGTCATAAATCTGAATTTTTATATGTTTCATATGCTTATAACATGGTCAGTGATGACTTCACACATAGAAAGTATGAGGCATAAAAGTTGTTGAGATTTGGCAACCGTAGTTTCGGTCATCGTTGCAATTAATAGGAAGTAATAAGGAAAGAGAGGTTCACATACAAATATATTCTCTTGGACATCTTTTATGATTGTGAAGCACTCATTAAGTATGACATGCTAAAAGAGTTGACGTTGGACAAGGAAGACAACGTAATGGTTTATGTTTTTCGACATCTCAGTTAAAGTATATTGTCATTAACCTTCCAAACATGTTGAGCTTCCCTTTCTCCCTCATGCTAGCCAAATTCTTTGCACCAAGTAGAGATACTACTTGTGCTTCCAAATACCCGTAAACCCAGTTTTGCCAGAGTCCACCATACCTACCTATGGATTGAGTAAGATCCTTCAAGTAAGTTGTCATCGATGCAAGCAATAAAAATTGCTCTCTAAATATGTATGACTTATTACTGCAGAGAAAATAAGCTTTGTACGATCTTGTTGTGGAAGTAATAAAAGTGACGGACTGCATAATAAAGGTCACATACAAGGGGCAATATAAAGTGACATTCTTTTGCATTAAGATTTTGTGCATCAACCCTAAATGCGCAGGACAACCTCTGCTTCCCTCTACGAAGGGCCTATCTTTTACTTCATGTTTTTACTTTATGCTTGAGTCAAGGTGATCCTGACCTTTCCCTTTTTCATTTTATCCTTTGGGAAGCTCCTCATGTTTGAAAGGTCATGATATATATATCCAATTGGATGTAAGTTAGCATGGGCTATTATTGTTGACATCACCTAAAGGTGAATACGTTGGGAGGCAACACAATAAGCTCCTATCTTTCTCAGTGTCCGGCTGAAACTCCATAACCACAAGTATTGCGTGAGTGTTAGCAATTGTAGAAGACTATATGATAATCGAGTATGTGGACTTGCTGAAAAGCTCTATTCTTGACTCTTTCTGATGTTATGATAAATTGCAATTTCTTAAATGACTAAGACCATAGTTTCTTAGTTCTCAATGAAGTTTCTGAACCATACTTGACATTGTGAATAGATTGTTGCTTGATCATGAAAAGTTTTATGAGATAACCTACTATTATGACACTTATTGATGCTAGAAAAGGTGACTGAAATTATCATTGATCAAACTTGTGCATCTTCTAGCATTCACACTTCATAAATTATTTCTTTTATCATTTACCTACTCGAGGACGAGCAGGAATTAAGCTTGGGGATGCTGATACGTCTCCAACCTATCTATAATTTATGAAGTATTCATGGTATTATATTATCCATCTATGATATTTTATATGCATTTATATGTCATTTTATATGATTTTTGGGACTAACCTATTAACCTAGAGCCCAGTGCCAGTTTCTGTTTTCTCCTTGTTTTTGTGTTTTACAGAAAAGGGATACCAAACGGAGTCCAATTTACGTGCCAATTTTTGAGGATTTTTTATGGACCAATAGAAGACCACGGAGGATCGGAGTTGGGCAAGAAGAGTCCCGGGCTGCCCACGAGAGTGGGGGGCACCCCCCTAGGGCGTGCCCCCTATCTCGTGGACAGCCCGGAGACCCCCCTGACCTGAAACCAATGCCAAAAATTCCTATAAATACAGAAACCTTCGGGAATTAACCTAGATCGGAAGTTCCGCCGCCGCAAGCCTCTGTAGCCACGAGAAATCAATTTAGGCCCTCTCTGGCACCCTGGCGGAGGGGGCCATCATCACTGGAGGCCATGGAGGAGGATCACGAAGGGGCCATCATCTCCATGAAGGCCAAGGACCAGAGGGGGAAAGCCATGGAGGAGGAAGCACAAGGGGGAGAACCTCTCCTCCTCTCTCTTGGTGGCACCGGAGTGCCATCGGAAGGGGAATCATCGCCACGGTGATCGTCTTCATCAACATCACCATCCTCATCTCTTTTACGCGGTCCACTCTCCCGCACCCCACTGTGATCCCTACTTGAACATGGTGCTTTATGCCACATATTATGATCCAATGATGTGTTGCCATCCTATGATGTTTTGGGTAGATATATTTTGTGTCGGGGAAACTGATCCACGAACACCTATGGGGACCGGCGGACCGAGCCCCTTTCGGTTCGGCAGAGGGCGGAGGTCGCATGAAGAGCGGATCGAGGGCGTGCACACGAGCAGTTTACCCAGCTTCGGAGCTCTCCGGAGAGATAACACTCCTACTGCTGCATCTATGTGTATTCAGTATTCTTGCTCGGGAGCGAGATGAGCTACCAGACCGAGCGTGGGAGCCTCTTAGCTTCGAATGAGTCGAGCTCTTTCTACGTTGCGCATGGGCCTCCTTTTATACGCTCAACGGGTCACCGACAGGTGGCAACGTAGGCTAGATGGGTAAAAATGGAAAAAGAATGTGGTAGGTACAGCTACCTCTACTGTAGCTACAACGTATCCTACCTAACCCTGACGGCAGGGGACAAGGGCATTAAATGCTCATCTGTGTCGTCTAAACAGTGTGAGAAGAGATCGTCAAGGGCGCCACCGATCGCCACGATGGCCTCCTTGTCAGCGCCGCTTGCCACCATGCACCGCTGGCTGCACAGCCTCCCACCACGCGTGCCTGGAAGGGTCCCAGGGCGACACGTTGGTGGGTGTGCTGGAGCCTGGGCGCGGAGCGACCGCTTCCCGCGTCAAGTACCTTGCCGCGGGCGCTATCTTGTCGGGCCCGGGAGCTTGCCGCTCGCCGTGCCTTGCCGGGGCGCGTGGTGCATTGCGGCAAGCGTTCTTGAGATGCCTTGGTTGGCCTTCCGGGCAAGCTCCTCTTGCCGGGGCCTTGTCTCTTCCCGGCAAGCTCCTCTTGCCGGGGTCTTGTCCTCTGAAGAGTCACGAAGGATCTTGGCGGCGACCTGGCGAGCCCCACCGCGGGGTGCTGCGACTGCCCGTGCACAAATTCGGGATACTAGGGTACCCCTACTCTAGTGCACCGACAGGAGCCCCCGGGCCTGGGCCACACACGGTGCCGAGCGCTGTTGGGCCAGGCCCAAAACAGGGCACGGGCACACGCGGCCTGGCCGTGCCGTTTCCTACTCCGCATCCACCGCGCCCTCCCCGAACGGCACGCGTTGATTGCGGCGTCGTGGGAGAGATCGTGGGGTATTCTTTATTCGGGAAAAGCGCAACGTTCGCTTCCCCCTCTTTATAAGCAGGGGAAACAGGGGCAGTTCCCCGACCTTCGCCATCTTGCTGTTGCAATCTCAAAAACCTCCGCCGCTCCCCTCCGCTTCCAAAGCTGAAAAGAGAGCAGCGTTCCGCCCCCGTCGCCGCCGCCACCACCCGTGCCGTCGATCTCCCCCACCGCCTCCGCCATGGCTCCGAAAGCCGTGAAGGGGAAGGCCGCGAAGACTGCGGCTGCG
>NC_041389.1:146818843-146834234 GCF_002162155.2 Triticum dicoccoides | reverse complement strand
TCACTGCAAAGGAGCTGAGGGATTGGTACTATCTCTTCTGGGCGATGGAGACGCGAGCGCATCCGCGCACGAAGGTACTCTCCGCCATCACCTCGCAAGAAGCTCCAGTTGGCGGGTATCCTTTCTTTGCCTTGTTCTTCTACTGCGGGCTCTGCCCGCCCTTCTCTGATTTCTTCTGCGATATCATGAACACCTACAGGTTCCGCCTCCTTGATTTCACCCCCAACGCTGTCTTGACCATGTCCGTTTTCGCCCATCTATGCGAAAACTTTGTCGGAGTCCACCCCAACGTAGCCCTCTTCCGCCACTTCTTTATGCCTCGTGTCGAGAGAGGAGAGACTCTTGCCGGCGGGATCGCCTGGATCTCGCGGGCAGGCAAGAAGGAGACCTATCTGGAGGGGGAGCTCCGCAGCAAATGGGATGAGTGGAGAGCAGATTGGTGCTGGGTTGTAGAGGAGAACCCGCAGCCGTTCACCGCCCTGCGCCAAACCCCAGCAGTGCGTGGCAATGACTGGAGCGCTCTGTCCGCGGACGACGACAAGCTGAAGATCGCCACCACCCGGATTTTGCGTCTCAGGCTTGCCGGGCTGACCGTAGGGGCTGTCGGCGCAGATTTCCTTCGCCGCCGCATCGCCCCCCTACAGGCGAGTGGAGACCGGCCTGGGAATTTGGAGGCCCGGCAGATATCATGAGGTTGCGCCCGGGCCTCAATTACAATTTCACCGTCCTGGAGCTGGACGGGATACTCAAGGAGACATTCAAGCACGACCCACAGCATCCCGAATGGTTCAGGTTGCCGGCGGGCGTTGTCCCTTTGTGCAATAACTCCTCGCGCGACCGCATCTGCGCGATGATGCCGTTGCGCGATTCGCACGGGATCATTCCAACTTGGCAAGAACCTGCCGACGATGTCGTGCAGCAGTTCTTCGATGGCCTAGTGGAAGTGGCGGTCAATGCTGACAAAAAGAAGCTCCTCACCCGCGACACCACCGACCAAGAGATGGAACGCATCGCCACCAGGGCGGAAGAGGTGGCGGCAGCCGCAGCCGCGGGTGAATTTGGGTTCACAGTGGAGGAAGCAGATGCAGCATTGGCGACAAGCCTTGCCGAACGGGAGTGGCTCGAAGACGAAGAAGAGCTCACCGCGCCTGACGCCGAATCGAGCGAGCCCGCCGAGGGTGCGAGAGGCCCGCCCTCTCCGAGGAGCTTGCCGCGAGCGCAACCCCCAGCACAGCCAAGAAGGCACCTCCGCAAGCTCGGGGACACAGCAGGGCGGCAAGTGGGCCAACAGCCGCAGCGCCGCGCGACGCGCTCCACCGCGGAAAGTACGGTTGCCGCGGGAGCGCCTCCCGCCGCGGCAGCAACTGGATTAGGGTCGTCTCGGGCCGCCGCTGCAGTCCCCGCCAAGCGGCCAAGGGATCCCACCCCTCCACCTCGTCGCACCGGGGGTGGGCCGAACTTCGACCTCTCTGCGCTCAGCTCCGACGAGGAGGAAGAAGAAGAGTAAGATTCCCTTGTTATTCTTGTAGTTCTTCAACTTGCTATTCTTGTCTTGCATCTGATCTGATCCACCCTGAACTCTCCCTTTTCAGGACTCTGGCCCAGAGGGCGGCGAAGAGGGCCAAGGCTCCGGTGGATACCATCGAGGACGAGCCTACTCTGACGACAGGAGGCGCACCCGAGGTCACCTTGCCGGATCCGGCCACTACTCCGCAGAGCAGCCCCCAGCGTAGCCCCCAGCGTAAGTACTTGGTTTATTTTCTACTTCTGGGCACGTGTGGTCGCTCTTTTCCTTTGTTGACATCTGATCGCTGGTTTGTTTGTGCAGGAGCAGAACAGCTTCATCAGGAGGGCGTGGTGATCACCTCTGACTCGTCGTCTGCTTCGACTACGCCGCCAAGGGCGGACTCTCCGGCAAGGAAGCGTTCCCCGGCAAGGGAACGATCCCCGGCAAGAGAGGAGTCTCCGGCAAGGGAGGAATCTCCGGCAAGGGTGGCACCAGTGAGCCTCCGGTGGTGGAGCCCGCGACAGCGGATCCCAGCACAGGTAGTCCTTCTTGCCCGAAACTTCCCTTGTGTTCTTCTGCTGATTTTTCTTCTTGAGTGCTTGTTTGATTTCTCCCTCTTCTCCGGTCGTCAGATCCACCCTCCGCGGACCCGATGGAGACCGAAGCGGGCGGCGAGGAGAACATGCGCGGCAATACTGGTGATGCCGCGGCCACCGGAGAAGGAGCCGGTGTTGAGGTGCCCACCGGCGAAGAGGCCACCAGGGCTGCCGCCGAGGGACCCGGCGAGGGACCCGGCAATCGCACTGACGGCCCTGAGGCCGCAGGAGCGCCAGGCGCTGCACCGACCGCCGATCCCTCCACCGCTGCCGCAGCGCCAGACTCCGAGGAGTCCCAGCCCGGCGCCTATCTGAAGGCCGGCGAGGGCATCTTCATCAAGCTCCCCTGGGCGTCAAGCTCTAGGGCGCCGGTGGAAGGAGAAGCTCTGGATGGGGAAGTGCTCGCCTCCGCAGGGTTGTTGGTTGTCGACGTGCCGGGAAGCAGCAGCAACGAGCCTGAGGAGGAACGGTTGCTGCGGAGGCTGCTGGCGCTCTACCGCGCCCGCCAAGCCAAGTTGGAGTCTAGGGAAGCGCTCATCGCGAAGGCGAGCGTGGACATAGAGAAGCACGCGGAGGAGCTCCGGGATCTTCGCCAGGAAGCTCTCCGGGCCTTGGCGGAGGAGCGGGAGCTGCTTGCAGAGGAGCGGAAGGCCTTCCTTATCGAGAAGGCCAAAGCTGAAGAGCAGCAGCGGCTCACCGGCGAGACGCTGTACGCGCGAGAAGGCGAGCTGGCTCAACGGAAGGTGAACCTCGACAGCCACGAGGAGGAGCTTGCCGCGCGTGAACAGGCACTTGGCGGGTCACTCCAAGAAGCAAAGGATGCGGCTGCGGCTGCCGAGACCGCCAAGAAGGAGTTGGAGGTAAGGGTGGCGCAGCTGGAGGCAGATCTGAAGGCGGGCGGCGAAGAGCTTGCCGCGCTCAAGCAGGAGCACGAGAAGGATGCCTTGCCCACGTTGATCTGCAGGTCCAACTTGCCAAGAAGGGCAAGGAGCTGAGCGCCACCAAGGACTCCAACGCCGATCTGGAGCTGAAGCTGTCCACCTTGACGGAGACGCTGGACGGCGCCAAGAAGCGGGAGGCGGACTTGAGGAAGGAAATCAAGGCCAACGAGACACTGCTGACGAGGGCCGCCGAAACCCAGAATCTCCTCCACGATACTGTGGAGCTCTGGACGGAGGGCCTCGTCAACATTGCTGCGGTCATTGAAGAGGAGCTGGTGCAACTGGGGGTGGAGGGCTTCGGATACTCCTCCGACGAGAACCTCCAACCCAGCGTCAAGCTCACTCTGTTCTTCAAGGGCGTGGCGACGGCTCTCCAGCAACTCCGGGAAAGGATCCCAAAGCAGCTGGCCGACGAGTCGCGCTCGATTTGTGCCGGAGTTCTGGAGAAGGTGCTGGTGAAGGTGGCCTTCCGCAACCCAGGCCTCAACCTCACCAACGTCCTCAAGAGGCTGCCGGCTGACGCTGATCTTGACGCACTCAAGGCCCTCGTCGCACCCATTGTGGATAGGGTGAACGAGGTCAAGAGGGTTGACGGCGGTCGCGTAGATTAGGCCGTCTGTTTTCTTCCTTTCTTGTCGCCGCCAGTCATGTCATAGGAACACTTTATTAGAGGCGCGACAAGTTACTTTTGTAATATAACTCTATTTTAGGTAATAGTTGCTATGTTACTTCCTTTACTCGACTCTTGGCTTTGTATGTTTCTGCCCTACGCTTTCTAGGAAAACTTGCCGGTGCAGGCACCCTTGCCGCGAGCGCCGAGTGCGGAACTTCAGCAGCCTGCTGGCGGGGCCGCTACCGGCAAGCAACCTTGTCGCAACTAGTCGCAGCTCACTTAAGTTGTTGAGCGGACTCGAAACAAAGTAAGGGTGCAACTAGCTGCGAGTTGGTTCCTTCGCGCACAGGTTTTCCATACAAAGCGCGGTCGTTCAAGAAAAATAACTTAAAATTTTAAAAACTGATTGCTCAAACTTTGGCAACTTAGCTTTTCTGTTGTTTGCTTCCCGGCAAGACGAAACTTTCTTGAACGACCCGGCCCACACCATTCTCTCCTCCTCCCCCCCAGTAAACCTTGTGGGCGAGGGAACCTTTCTGCTTTTGAGGAAGAGACAGAAGAAGGAAACTATGATATGGAGCCCTACGGCTCGTTATTGCTTACCGGAGGCAGGTGCTGCACGAGATGTCAGATAGCATATGAGAAAAAAGAGAATGCATGAAATTGACAAGATGTGCGAAGCACATGAGCTTTATTTATGCACGGGGTCTGCGCCCGGCTTTGTACAAAGGATTACATGCAACAACGGCAAGACTTGTACAAAAGGTGGTTGCCAGAAAAGCTTCCGACAACCGCGCCCTATGGGTAAAACTTACGAAGATGTTCAATGTTCCAGGAGTTGCTCACCGGAATGCCATCTTCGGTCTCAAGGCGGACAGCGCCGGGCCTAGTGACTCGCTTCACCCGATAAGGGCCTTCCCACTTCGGCGTCAACTTGTTGGAATTCTTGGCGGACTGAACACGCCGAAGAACAAGGTCGCCTTCCTTGAAGCTTCTGGCCTTAACTTTGCGGCTATGGTAGAGGCACAAAGCTTGCTGGTAGCGAGCGGCTCGCACAGCTGCCTGAAGACGGTCTTCCTCAAGGAGCAGCGCGTCATCTTGCCGCAGCTGCTCTTGCTCGAGCTCATCATAAGCGAGCACTCGAGGCGACCCGTAAACGAGTTCCATGGGGAGAACTGACTCTGCTCCATAGACTAGAGCGAAAGGTGTCTGGCCAGTGGCTCGATTTGGCGTCGTCCTGATCGACCAAAGAACCACCGACAGCTCCTCGATCCAGTTTCTTCCGCATTTGTGCAGCCTGTCGAAAGTTCTGGTCTTGAGCCCGCGCAGCACTTCAGCATTTGCCCTCTCCGCTTGACCATTGCTTCTCGGATGAGCAACAGAAGCGAAGCAGACCTTGGCGCCAAGATCTTGGACATACTGCATGAAGGTGCGGCTCGTAAATTGCATGCCGTTGTCGGTGATGATCCTATTAGGAATCCCGAAACGGCAAACAATCGACCTGAAGAACTTGACTGCTGACTATGCTGTCACCTTCCTCACTGGTTCCACTTCCGTCCACTTTGTGAACTTGTCAATTGCAACGTACAAGAACTCAAAGCCCCCAACAGCTCGGGGGAAAGGGCCGAGGATGTCGAGCCCCTAGACCGAAAATGGCCAGGATAAAGGGATCATCTGGAGAGCTTGAGCTGGCTGGTGTATTTGCTTGGAATGGAACTGGCACGCTTCACACTTGGTTACTTGTGCAGTTGCATCCTGGAGGGCCGTCGGCCAAAAGAAACCTTGCCGGAACACTTTGCCGGCAAGTGCTCTTACGCCAATGTGGTGACCACATATGCCTCCATGTATCTCTACCAACAGCTGTTGTCCATCTTCCCGGCAAATGCACTTCAATTTCACACCGTTGAGTCTTATTCTGTACAGTGTGCCATCGACAAACTTGTACATACTTGACTGTCGGGCTACTCTTTCCGCTTCTTCTTGCTCTTCGGGAAGCTCTCCTGTCTGAAGGAAACGGACAATCTGTTGTGCCCATGCTGGAGCTTGTGGCTCGACAACAAGGACTAAAGGCACATCTGCTGCTGCGGGAACATCCGCTTCCACGGCAAGGGCCTGTGACCCTGCCGGAGCTTGATGTTCCCTGGCAAATTTGCCGGAGCAAAACTTGTCAGGAGCGCCTGCTTCAACGAAACAAACCGCAAGGCCTGTCGGAGCAGGCTGCTCCTCAGCACTCTTGGTGTTGATCTTGGGGGCCTTCTTGGCGGCGGCTTCGGGTAGCTCTGCTGGAAAGTAGTCACCAGAAACCAACTTCCTCTTCTTGCTCTGTCCAGTTGATGGTGCCACGGATGGTTGGGTCAGCTTGAGCACAAAGATCCCTGGTTCCACAGGTAACTTTAGTGCAGCGCACTTCGACAGGCCATCAGCAATGTCATTCTGAGTTCTCGGAACATGTTCCATTTGCAGGCCGTCAAAGTGCTCTTGTAGCTTCCTCACTTCATCAACGTATGCTTCCATCAACGGACTCTGGTAGTTCTTGTTTACTTGGCGGACGACAAGCTGCGAGTCACCCCTTACAATGAGCTTCTTGATCCCAAGGTCTGCTGCGATCCTAAGACCGGCAAGCAAGCCTTCATACTCTGCAGTATTGTTCGTTGCTTGCTCCTTGGGAAAGTGCATCTAGACTACGTACTTGAGATGCTCTCCGGTGGGTGTGATAAGCAGCACGCCAGCACCGGCGCCTTGCAGCGAGAAGGCACCATCGAAGTACATGAGGCACTCCTTGCTTGTCTCCTTGACGGGGATGCTCGTTTCTTGAATTTCTTCGTTTGGGGTTGGCGTCCACTCTGCTATGAACTCTGCCAATGCTCTGCTTTGGATTGTTGAAGTGCTTTCAAACTTGAGGCCAAAGCTTGACAGTTCCAGTGCCCACTCGACAATCCTGCCCGTTGCTTCTGGAATCTGCAGTAGCCTCTTCAGCGGAAAGCGAGTGACAACTGTGATCTCATGTGCCTGGAAGTAATGGCCCAGCTTTCTCGAGGCCATGAGGAGGCCGAAAAGCAACTTCTGGACACCAGAGTACCTTGATCTAGCCCCCTGGAGAAGGGAGCTGACAAAGTAAACTGGGCGCTGCACCATTTTCTTCTGCACCTCTTCGCACACCTGCGCAGATCCATCCTTGTCGGGATCAGAGCTTGCCGGCGAAGCCCCCCGCTTGTCGTTGGATGTACTTGCCATGGTTGCGGGCTCATCATCCGCCTCCCTCTCCGCTACTAACGCAACACTAACCACTTGATTGGTTGCTGCTAGATACAGCAGCAACTTCTCTTGTGGCTTAGGTGCGACAAGTATTGGAGTGGAGGACAGGTACCTCTTCAAGTCCTGCAGCGCAACCTCCGCTTCCGGAGTCCATTTCATTGGACCTGCCTTTTTCAATATTTTGAAAAACAGCAGGGCGCGCTCAGCAGACTTAGAGATAAACCTGCTTAGAGCAGCCACGCAACCGGCAAGCCTTCGCACATCCTTGACGCGCTTTGGTGCTTCAATCTGCTCGATGGCCTTGATCTTGTCGGGGTTTGCTTCAATTCCCCGCTGAGACACAAAGAACCCGAGAATCTTGCCGGAAGGGACTCCAAACACGCACTTCTCGGGGTTGAGCTTGAGGTTGATCTTGCGCAGATTTGCAAAAGTTTCTTCTAAATCTTGGATCAGGGTAGCCTTGTCTTTGCTCTTAACCACTATATCATCCATGTAGGCTTCCACATTTCTGTGTATCTGTGGCTCAAAAGCGACATGGACTACCCTTGCAAACGTTGAACCAGCATTCTTCAACCCGAAGGGCATCCGTACAAAACAGTATGTGCCACATGGGGTGATGAATGCGGTTTTCTCCTCATCTTCTTCTGCCATGAAGATCTGATGGTATCCTGAGTATGCATCAAGAAATGAAAGCAAATCACATCCGGCCGTGGAGTCAACAATCTGGTCTATGCGCGGCAAGGGAAATGGATCTTTGGGACAAGCTTTGTTGACATCAGTGAAGTCTATACAAAGCCTCCATTTTCCGTTAGCCTTGCGCACGACTACAGGATTGGACAACCACGTAGGATGGAGCACTCCTCTGACAAGGCCTGCTGCTTCCAACTTCCTGATTTCTTCTGCAATAAACTCTTGGCGCTCCACTGCTTGCTTTCTAACCTTCTGCTTGACGGGCCGTGCATGAGGACAAACGGCTAGGTGGTGCTCGATCACTTTCCTGGGAACACCGGGGATATCAGACGGTTGCCATGCAAACACGTCGACATTCACCCGCAGGAAAGCGATGAGCGCGCTTTCCTATTTGGGGTCGAGAGTGGCGCTGATGGTGAATGTACCACCAGTGCCGTCCTCCTTGGCGGACACCTTCTTGGTCTCTGGTGGAGCTGCCATCGTCTTCTTACACTTGACGGTGGAGCTCGATGGTGCGTCCTCGACTGTAGCGCAGCACTCCGAAGAGGTGCGCTTGCCGGAGTGGGCATCAGAGCTCTTGCCGGACTTGGTCTTCCTCTTCCCACCGGGAGCTTCAGCGGCAAGTGACTTGTGATCGGCTGCGGCTGCTTCATCCTGGTAGATCTTGTCGGCGCAGATAAGGGCATCTTTCTTGTCGCCAAGGACAGAGATAACGCTTATCGGGCCTGGCATCTTGAGTACGTTGTAGGCATAATGAGAGGCTACCATGAACTTGGCGAGCGCAGGACGGCCGAGGATCCCATTGTAGGGCAATGGAATATCAGCCACATCAAAGGTGACCCTCTCAGTTCTGAAATTCAGCTCGCTGTCAAATGTGACCGGCAACGTGATCTTTCCCTTCGGCTTGCTCCTTCCCGGGTTGATTCCTTGGAATGCGCCGGTCTCTTCGAGCTCGCTGTCAGGGATCTGGAGCTTCTGGAGGACCGCGGAGGAGATCAGGTTCAAGCCGGCCCCGCCGTCAACTAGCATCTTCGTGACTTTGAGGTTGCGGATGGTTGGCGAAACCAACATCGGCAAGCACCCGACCGCAGTTATGCGATCAGGCTGGTCCTCAATATCGAAGATGATAGGCGTGCTGTACCATTTCAGAGGTTTGCGTGACTCCACGGATGGTTCCGCTGCGTTAACTTCCCGCATCCACTGCTTGAGTTGGCGGTGTGAAGCATGCAGGGAAGCACCACCGTCAATGCACAGGACCTCTGTGGCTTTCTGAAATTCCTGCTCATCGGCCTCGTCATCATCCATGTCTTCGTCGTCGTCATCGTCTTCATCCTTGTCGCGGCCGCGGGGAGGCCTATCTCCTTGCCGCTGCTTGGCCTTGCCGCGGCGTCCTCCCCGGCCGGGGCGTTTCTTGCCGGCTCCTCCAGCACCTTCCTGGGCCTTCTCCTTGTCGCGTCGCTCGTACTCAGCTTTTTGCAGCTCAACAAACTGCTCGACCTTCTTGCAGCTCTGGAGATCGTGGCCCTTGGTGCGGTGGATCTTGCAATACTGCTTGCCGGAGCTGTCCTGCTTGTCGGCGGCCGCCACAGGCTGGGCCTCCTTGCCGAAGCCACCATCCTTAGCTTCCTTGGCACCACCTCCGTTGCCGGTCTACTCGACAGATAGCACTTCTTTGCCCTTTCTCCTTCTGTTGTTCCGCCGTCGGCCTTTCCTTGCCGGGGCGGTATCCTCACTGTCGGATCCTCCTGCTCCTGTATTCTCTTCGGGGAGCCTCCTCCCCTCTTCAGCACGTGCACACTTGTCGGCCAGGGCATAAAGCTCGCTGACATCCCTGATCTTGCACATCGCCATCTCCTCCCTCATCCTACGGTTTCGCACGTTCTGATGAAACGCGCTGATGATCGCGGCAAGGTGGACGTCTGGGATGTTGTGTTGTACACGGCTGAATCTCTGAATGTACTTGCGCGGGGACTCTCCTTCCTTCTGGGCGAGCAGATGAAGGTCGCTCTCTTGGCCATGTGGCTTGTGGCCGCCTGTAAAGGCGCCAACGAACTGATGGCACAGATCTGCCCAAGAAGAAATGGAGTTGTCCGGCAAGTGCATGAGCCAGGATCTGACGTTGGGCTTGAGCACCAGCGGGAAGTAGTTGGCAAGGATCTTGTCGTCTCGTCCCCTGGCAGCCTGCACCGCGATGGTGTAGATGCTGAGGAACTCCAAAGGATGCGACTTGCCGTCGTACTTCTCTGGTACGTCTGGTTTGAAGTTTTTCTTGCTGGGCCACTGGACCTGCCGCAGCTCATGGGTGAACGCAGGGCAACCCACCGCATACGACAAGTCGCCTGGTTCCCCCGGCGCGTGCATGTCGACAGAGGGCCCAGCGCGCTGGTCAGATTGACGCCGCACTTCTCTTCGGCGCTCGATGCGGGTACGAGCGTCCTCTTGTTGCCGTCCGTGGAGAACTTGGCGCTGGTCGCGACGAGCTCGTGGTTCTGACGACGCGGTGGAGCCGCTGTCGGGGTGGATCCGGCGAGTCGGCGATCTTGGCCTTCTTGGCGGGGAGTGCATGGAAGTTGCACCCCCATCTGTCTTGTTGCCATCGGCTCGCGTCCGGCAGTCTTGCCGCGGCAGCGAGGTGCTTGGTTGCCGCGCGGTGTCGCCGTTGGCGAAGTCGATGAGGCTCTGGATCGTGGCCCTCCACTCGTCGGTCTTGTCCGCCGTGGGAGGGTAATCTAGAAGCAGTTGGGCTCGCGCCAAGGCTTCTGCTGGCGTGGTGGGCGGCATCGGCGAGCGGTGCGAGGAACGAGATATGCTCGGACTTCTAACTAGGTTAGAAGGAGCAGTATCCCGCCCAGGCGACCGCACTTCGCTGGGGCCAGCATGCCGGCGTGCATGCTGGTCTTGGACGCCGCGCAAACCACCAGCTTGATCTTGATCCAGCGGGCGTATGGCGCTGCGAACGCCATGACGCTGCTGGTCCCGCACCTCCTGAGACGGACGCGGTGCACGTACGGAGGCCGAGGTCTGCGCGGCCTTGTCCTTGGACTTGGCAGCGCTGTGAGCACCCTCGTCAACGCCCGTTCTTCTACCGGCGTCTACTCCACCGTCCGCTTGCTCCGGAGGCGGAGGAAGCGACGCAGACAGAACAGCTGCCTCCGAGGCCTTCTTCTTCGGTGGCATGTCGATGAAGATGATGACGATTTAGCCCGCGTGCACGCCGGATCGGGTTCACACGATCTCGACGCCCCCTACCTGGCGCACCAAAGATGTCGGGAAACTGATCCACGAACACCTATGGGGACCAGCGGACCAAGCCCCTTTCGGTTCGGCAGAGGGCGGAGGTCGCACAAAGAGCGGATCGAGGCAGTGCACACGAGCAGTTTACCCAGCTTCGGAGCTCTCCGGAGAGATAACACTCCTACTTCTCCATCTATGTGTATTCAGTATTCTTGCTCGGGAGCGAGATGAGCTACCAGACCGAGCGTGGGAGCCTCTTAGCTTCGAATGAGTCGAACCCTTTCTACGTTGCGCATGGGCCTCCTTTTATACGCTCAAGGGGTCACCGACAGGTGGCAACGTAGGCTAGATGGGTAAAAATGGAAAAAGAATGTGGTAGGTACAGCTACCTCTACTGTAGCTACAGCGTATCCTACCTAACCCTGACGGCAGGGGACAAGGGCATTAAATGCTCATCTGTGTCGTCTAAACAGTGTGAGAAGAGATCGTCAAGGGCGCCACCGATCGCCACGATGGCCTCCTTGTCAGCGCCGCTTGCCACCACGCACCGCTGGCTGCACAGCCTCCCGCCACGCGTGCCTGGAAGGGTCCCAGGGCGACACATTGGTGGGTGTGCTGGAGCCTGGGCGCGGAGCGACCGCTTCCCGCGGCAAGTACCTTGCCGCGGGCGCTATCTTGTCGGGCCCGGGAGCTTGCCGCTCGCCGTGCCTTGCCGGGGCGCGTGGTGCGTCGCGGCAAGCGTTCTTGAGATGCCTTGGTTGGCCTTCCCGGCAAGCTCCTCTTGCCGGGGCCTTGTCTCTTCCCGGCAAGCTCCTCTTGCCGGGCTCTTGTCCTCTGAAGAGTCACGGAGGATCTTGGCGGCGACCTGGCGAGCCCCGCAGCGGGGTGCTGCGACTGCCCGTGCACAAGTTCGGGAACTAGGGTACCCCTACTCTAGTGCACCGACATTTTGTCTTTGGGTTGATTGATGATCTAGATTGGTATGAGTTGTATGTTTTACTTTGATGTTGTCCTATGGTGCCCTCCGTGTCGCGCAAGCGTGAGGGATTCCCGCTTTAGGGTGTTACAATACATTCATGATTCACTTATAGTGGGTTGGTGAGTGACTGAAACACAAACCCGAGTAAGGGGGTTCTTGCGTATGGGAATAAAGGGGACTCGATGCTTTAATGCTATGGTTGGGTTTTACCTTAATGATCTTTATTTGCGGACGCTTGCTAGAGTTACAATCATAAGTGCATATGATCCAAGTAGAGAAAGTATGTTAGCTTATGCCTCTCCCTCATATGAAATTGCAATAGTGATCACCGGTCTTGTTAACAATTGCCTAGGACAATTCCGCACACCGATCCACCATTATTCCACACTCGATATTTATATTATTTAGTAATATATTCTAACTTTATGATAAGAGCACCTACTTTTATATTTTAGCTCTCCGATATCATACAAAGTTATCCTCTTTATACCCACAACACAGTTTTATTTCTTGTTTCTAGTTGGAAGCAAATGTTCGGTGCACGTAGAGTCGTATCAGTGGAAGATAGGGCTTGAGAGAATATTGATCTTACCTTTAGCTCCTTGTGGGTTCGACACTCCATACTTATCACTTCCACCTTTGGGAATTGCTATGATGATTCCCTGCACTTGGGGATTATCAGCTTCCCGCCCAAAACGGTCAGCGCCGCTCCAAAGAATCGGTGCCGCATTCATGCCCGGACAGAGCGGACGCAACCTCTCACTAGCGCAAGAGTGATTGTTGCTTCGTCCGTCCAACTTACTGCTGGGTCTATGTGATTTGACGGCTCATTGGTCTTTATTACTGAGGTGGTAGGACTGCTGGATGTCCCACGCTTTCGGCGAAAGGAGGTACTACTATTAGATTACAATTTTCTCCATTCTTACAGCGGAGGAGTGCAAGAGCAGTGAAAACACGCAGGCTCAGTGATTACATGGCCCACCTCACAGTATCACTGTGCGACACCTAACTCTTTACATAGTACTTCCTCCGTTCCTAAATATTACTATATGAGTCCCCGCGTGTTGCCGCGGAACAGCCGTATATCTCTCTGCGCAAAATTATTGATTTCATAGAACTAAAAAAATTCTATAACTGCATGACAAATGTGGTAGCCAAACTAAATAAACTCCCATCATCATTTAGATCATCCCACGTAAGGAAAAAAGATCAGCCAACTCCTACTGCATAATGGGATTATATTTTTCTTTTTGACATGTTAATGGGACTTAAAAGCTCACTTACATGCATGCTACCGGTGCATGCTTGCATGCAGACATGTTGATGTGATTTAAAATCCACTCACATGCATGCCACGGTATTTCTGCATGCTTGCATGTGGCTTAGTGTGGAGCCTCTCAACGTCTAGATCAGACGGCTATTATGGATTGATTTAGTTCATCTAACGGCTAAATTAATTTTGATGTTGTGGCTCAAGGAGAGGATAGAGAATTCCTAGTAGTGGGGGCTAGCTATTACTAGTAGATAAGTCTCTTGTAGAGATTCCACTAGGTGAACTACATATGGAACAAAATGAATGAATCTACACTTAAAATGCATCTACATACATCTGCATGTGGTCCATGGTGAAATCTCAACAAAGACTTATATTTAGGAACGGAGGAAGTACTAGTATAGTACGTACTATAATTTATCAGCGAGATAAATTTGTACAATGCTATGAAGCTTCCAGCTTATGTTACATGTATCTTGCGTCCAAGGTTGCCCGTTGCAACATTTCATCAAATACAAAGGAGACTAACATGCATGCTATTGCATCTCAATGATTGACAGATCATAGCAAATATGTACTCCCTCCGTTCCAAAATAAGTGTCTCAACTTTGTGCAAACTTTAGTACAAAGTTGTAGTACTACTAAAGTTGACACTTATTTTGAAACAGAGGCAGCTAAAGAAAAAATGATCCATGCAGTCCCTAGCCCTTGAACCGTGAACCCTGACCAGGCTTCAATTTGCTGGCAACGTTCGAGCTTCCTAATAAATGAAGTTTGCAACCTTTTGAGCATGGGATCATTTTGTGTCATTTCACCAAAATCGAGATGAGCATCCCTGTGGCAAAGAAATTGAAGAAGCGTGATTAGAATAAGATTACTGGGACTAGTTGATGAGACATAAACTCATCACAAATACAATACGTAGAAGCCAGTAGGTATGTGCGGGGCAAAGAAGTAGACAAATATCCACAGGGAGTGATGTGGGCAGCTGGAGCAGTGGTGCAAGCCGACCGTAAAGGATGTTGTACCTGAGGGATGTAGCTCAACCTTGGGAAGGGCGGCGGGAGGCGGCAACTACCCATGTCGTGGCAGTGAGCAAGGGACGAAGGCGACCTCACCGGCTTTGTGAGAGAGAACGGCAGGGACCCCTGATCGGGATGTGTCGATAGTGGGTTTTCGTCGTCGGCGACGGCTACCGCATCTACACTAAGTATCCACCCCTTCCCCAAGCGGACGTGATCCTCCGAGATGTTAGAGATGTGGTCACAGTCGTTTTGTGCGAGAGGGTGTGAAGAGAGCAACCCCAACAAGCAACCGTGTAGGCTGGCCCGTCCTGACTATGTATATAGTGGAGCGGTTTCCTTTTCTCTCCATATGAACCTATCATATTGCGTACGTGCCACTAAAGAAAAAAAACTTTATTTATAAATGACGCGGCACCTACTACTCGTTCTTCTATAACCTTGCGCTTGGCATCTCCAAAATATTAACCTTGCGATTGGCTCTTCGCCTCTTCGGGTAGTCGAGCAATAATGGTAGTGCAGTATATATCGTTTTGGCTATATGAGACCGAATGAATTGCTGCACGTCCACCACGTGGGCGAGGGTCGAGGGGCGAGGGAGAGTGCTACATACGGAGGAAAATGAGTGAATCTACACTCTAAAATAGGTCTATATACATTAGTGTTTGGAGTATGCACTAGTAGTTCATATTGAAATCTACTAAAGGACATATATATTCCAAACAATATGATATAATCTCTATAACCAAGGTAGTAGGGACGAGGAGTAAACAGAGGGAGTAGTAAATTTTTCTCCTTGTCCTGCGAGCCACCGCGCGCATGGGCGAGGGAGCGGGCGTAAGGCGGAGCAAGCTTCACCTCATCCTACGAGCCACCGCGCCCGTGGGCGGGGGAGACAGCGTACTAAGCAGGCTTCTCCTCATTCTGCGAGTTGATAGGACACATCAAAAGTACTCCAGTGTATAGAGCCTTGCCTCTAAGGTAGGCCCCACATGGTTTGCCTCTTTTTTTAATTTAACATAACGCGTCAAGTCGCAATTTGTTTGTTCACTCGTGGTAGATGATCCTCCCTCCACCAAGTGGACAACCAGTACACGTGCCGAATTACCACGTGGGCTGCCTTTTTCATACAGAAATGAGCTCCACCGTGTACTCGCGCGGGTGTGGTTGGGAAAGAGACGGGAGTATGTGCGTCGTGCATGCACCTCTTCTCTTCGTGCACGTCCCCCACCTACGTGGGTGTGGGTGAGAGATACAAACTGCGTTCGTGAGTGTTTTTTG
>NC_041389.1:146815606-146818403 GCF_002162155.2 Triticum dicoccoides | reverse complement strand
TAACTATAGAGGTAGAACGACTCGTATATGTGTTGAGAAGGAGAGACCCAGCTATGTCTTGAGGGAGATCGGTCGACATCCATACATAACTGAAGGACGGGAAATATGATGGGACAGAGAGAGAGAGAGAGAGGAGAGAGAGGGAGGGAGAGGGGCAGAGTGCTGGATGGGTGATGGAGTTGCTTCTCGGAGATGATGGGAGAGGCCTACTAGACAAACTGAGGGTGGAACTGCAATGTTATCAATAAGAGTTGGGATGTGTTTATGTGTGTGCCTGTGTGTGATAGATCTATCGGGACGCATCCATGGATGATGAAGGGGAACCATGTGTTTGGTAAGCAAACCTAACTAGATCGGTAGATCAATTGTTGTTTGTCCGAGGAAGGGAGAGACACAACTAATGAGGTAGATCGATCAACGCGTGGGTAAAAACGAGTTATAAGGACCTAGCTAGCTATATGTATAGCGAGAGATCGGTCGGTGTATGTCCATTTGTTAGAGGCAAATAAGGCCCAGCGAGACGGATAGACAGAGAGAATGGAGCTAGGAGGTGGTGCGAGAGGCCCAGCTACTAGCTAGATAGGGGGAGGAGTGTGCGGTTGTGAGATCGATGAAAAGAGGGGCGAGAGTTTACACGTGTGTGTGACAGTATGAGAGACACGAGGCAAGGACACATAAAGGAGGAGATTGAAGATGGGTGTGTATGTTGTAGGCAGGCATCGCTGGAGAGGTTTATCGATCGGTGTGTGTCGGAAAGGAGTTGTGGAGACTCTGGGAGAACAACCTAAGGAAAAAAAAATGAATGTGCCCGGTGGATAGAATGCCGAGGGAGGGGGAGGGCGAGGAGGGTGTGTGCATGCACGAGAGAAAGTTAGTGGTAGCTACAAAGGTTAGAGGATTGTGTGGGTGTAAGAGACTAACAAAGATCATAATTTGATATGAAAGTGAATTCATATATTTGAATAGGAGATCATAGTGTTTTAAACATTGCATGCATGAATATAGCGGTGATACACGTGTTGTGCACATGTTGTACCATAATGTGATAATGCATGGCGTTTGCAACTCACAGCTAAATGCCAAACAATCTAAACCATACTATACATCAAAAAATCTCACATTTTATTTGAATTTGTGATAATGTGTGGCGTTTGCAGCTTACAACTAAATATCAAACAATCTAAACAATACTATATATCGAACATTCTCACATTTTATTTGAATTTGTGGTAATGTGTGGTGTTTGCAACTCACATCTAAATACTTGTAGGCGTAGGGGGCGGGGCACCATACATAATGTGATAAACACATTATACATATGAGACATGGTTTAGATTATGAAGATCTAGCTAGAGCTAGAAATGTAATGTGATTTGAAATCAAAATAAAGTGGATTCAAAAAATGAGTTCGAGTTCATATACTACACATAGTTCATATGTAGCTCGAGACTAATCATGTGGTGTGCTGTGAAGATAATACACAAACGATGGTTTAACTTGACAATAATGATGATTGTAGATCTTATTAAAACAGATAAACGAATTCAAATGCTTTGACTTCACAACAATCATTACTGTAGATCTTATTCAAATAGAGAAACGAATTCAAATTTAGTTCATATTGAAGCGGTAGTATATACGTTTGGAATGCACTAAAATGTTCATTTGAGTGGTAGGTTGCATGCATTATACACGTAGCGAAATATTTTAATTGAACATAACATGAATTCAAAGTTTTGAATGAAATTTGTAGTGCACATTGATTCGGTACAGTACATGTTAGGCTTGTCCGGAAATTTCAACCCGCGCCTTGTTAGCCCGAAATATTTAAGATATATCTTTGTCTCGTCGTGCTCCGACAACTCCCTCCATCTCAACCCGCGCCTTGCTATTCCGAAATTACAACGCGCGCGAAATCTCCCACCTCCTGTGAAATCCCGACACGCGAAATGCCCGTGGTACCCCTGAACCGAAAGAACTGCCTCAAATCGGTGGGGGTACTTTTGTAACTTACCCCACATTTCGAACAAGCGCGTCCCTAAGCCATGGTTCCCCACTGCCATCCCATCCGCCCACCCATTCATACACCGAGGCCGCGAAAACCCGCGACGAAACCCCACACCCAGCTCTGTCCACCACCCAGCCAGAGCCTCTTCCCCGACGACGTCGTCCACAGAAACATCTCGACGTCCCTCATCCATCGTACCGGATGAGGATCCATCGTCGATCTTGTTGTCCCGCCGGTTCAGCCACCCCGTCCTCCACCTCCAAGGAGCTGTCCCGACGTTCCCCTTGTCTTTCGCGCCACCTCCATTCCCACACCGCCGTCTTCACCTGCACCACCGGAAGAGCATCATCATCACCGTTTCCTTGGATGAAGCTGCGGCCTAATCGGCGCCACCAAAGAGGTTGTACACTAATCGCCACATTTTATTCTTGATTCGATCTCATGGTGCTGCCGGCGCTCGGTCCCGAGCCGACACGGCGCGACTCCATCCACGGCGGCATCGCCGGCCACTTCCTCCATGGCGTCGCTCCCTCGGCGGCGACGTCCACATCAGTAGGAGCTGCTGCTACTTTAGCTCTCGCTCGCACTGCTGCTCTGCTCTTGCTCTCGGTCCCCTGCTTGGTCTGCTCTTGCTATTGCTCTTGCTCGCGCTGCTGCTCTCGGTCTTGCTCTTGCTTGCGATGCTGCTCCGATTTAGCTACACTTCAGTCGACTGAATCGACTTTTGGGTCAGTCGATTTTCAGGGGGTGGGGGGCTCACCGGGGTGAAGGAAGAACCAGCCGCAGAGG
>NC_041389.1:146743205-146815100 GCF_002162155.2 Triticum dicoccoides | reverse complement strand
GCGGGGCGGTGGCGTGGGGATCGCCGGAGAAAAAGCTCGGCACGGGGGGGCCTAGAGGGATGGCCGGGGCGGCAGTGGGGAGTGTTTTCGGGGCGGGCGGGGCGGCGCACCGCTGGCCGCGGGCGGCGGGGAGGATGCTATTTGGCCGGTGGTGGCTGGCGGCTCAGGGGGGGTGGAGGTTGAAGATGAACCGCAGGCCCTTGATTTTGTATCCAACGGCTGCAAAATCGACTGGCCAGAGATGAAATAGTCAGTCGACCGACGTGTAGCCTCACCTTGCTAGGGCGTTCAGTTTTGACAGCAATATTCAGTTTCGACAGCAAAATTCAGTTTCAACAGTGAAGTTCAGTTTCGACAGTTAAATTCAGTTTCGACGGTTAAGTTCAGAGATGAGCGGCTGATATATTTTACATCTAGCACTTTGTGGTTATGTATTTTACGTCATGTATTGGAGATGCTATTAGAATTCCACTCAGGTTAACGTTGTTCGTTGTCTCTCTTGTCCTGCTTCAGCCTCGGCGTCGTACAACTCACCGGAGCTGCTCCAACAACGAAACCCTCCATCACAGTGGAGCAGTACCTCGGGCTCCATCTCCAGACGCCTAAGATCTTCTTCCCCTCCTCCGATAGCAAAGTCAGCCGGAGCATCCTCACTGGCCAACCCAATCACATTGAGATCGACATGGCTTTGCTAAAGAGGTTGTACACTTGTTGCATCTCTTTTTTACTCTACATGTTATATATATTGTCCACTGAGCACACGGATTTGTTCCTTTAGTGTCTCCTTGAAAGAAAAAACGTAGGAATTTTAATTTTCACTTGTCCTCCTTTTCAAATTCCTATTCATGAAGCACAAGACTAAGAGATAGTAGCATAATAGCATTATAACCGTACATTTTCTTGTGGTTTGACTTAATCTCACCATGCTTCTTTGCATCCTGTGATCTTCCAATTGTTGTGAATCAAACACCCATATTGGCATAAATCCTGTGTTTTTAAATTCTCTGTTTTGCACGTGCATTCCTATCCTATTCCTGTCTATTTCCTATCCCTGCATTGTTGGAATCCTCCAATTCAAACAAGCCCTTATAGAATTACTTCTCTTACAAATAGTTGTCAAAGAAAACCTTGCATGGTTTGTCCCGCTCCTGCTGCGTCGTCGTCCACCCCAGCTCAGCTGCTCCAATGACAGAAGGGTCCAGCACAGCAGGGATCCGGCCTCCAGACTGTCTTTCGTCGCCTCAGATCTTCTTCCCCGCCACTGGCATCCATGAAAACTGCATTACCATCATCAACCGAGCAGATGACCTTGAGGACTACACGGGTCCGCAAGAGAGGTCGCACTCTTTCGTGTCTGCTTACGTTATGCATTGCTTAATATTACCTGCTACTTTATCGTCCTGTTCACCGATTAGACTCTGAGTCAGCTCCAAACTAATGGTCAAACTTGAGTTTTTAAATGGTTGTGGGGTACATATCGGGGCCGCAATCAATAGTATCTATCTACTATCTGGTTAATCTCCGGTGTCTACTATGAGTTTCATGTTGGGTGGGAAACAAACAGTAAAGAAGCCATTATCTGTATTTTTTAACTGAAGCCATTATCTGCCCGCTATTATTGGTTTTGGGTCTATCCACAGGTTGCTACCATCACTCTGGATTTCTGCATGCACTCCTTACATAATCTCACTATGTTTTATTCCTATGCATGACAATTATTGTAAACAATGGAATTGAACATGTAGAGCAAAAGAGACGAGCCTTGCGTGGCAATAAAATTTCATGCAGATGTCGCTCCATGGTAGGCGCAAAGGAGCCCCCCCCCTCCACGCATTTCAGATTGTAATCGAGAGGAAGATATCTGTTCTGAGGGGGATTCAGAAGGAGAAGATAACTCCTATTTACCCCCTGAGGTCTTCGCTCTAACTTGCATGCTGATGTTGGTTATATCATGCATATGGTGTCTTGCATTGCTTACTTTATACATCAAATATGTCATCTGCTTAGTTTAGACATCCTTTGTGCGAATGCCATCTGTTTAGTTTATTCATCGTTTATGTGAATTATGCAACGCCATCCTGTTTAGCCAGGCATCATATATGTGAGTTTTGCAATGCCATCCTGCTTAGCTAGTCATCTTATATGTAAATTATATCAGGCCATCCTTTTTTTCGTTACATATTACATTTGTCAACAATGTTAGTACATTCAACTGCTCTTCGTGTGCATCAGCCATTTGACACGGTGATGGCAAATTCTGGAGTGAAAACAACGTCTTCAGAGCAGACTATGCTATCTGACGAAGCGCATATCTCGCTGGTTACGGATAGCTCCTCAGAGGAGGATTCAGAGACAGATGACCAGTCATATCCCCCCCGAGGTGTATGCTCTAACTTGGCAGGGTTATGTTGCTCATATCGTGCGTATGGTGTCTCGCATTGCTTTGTCATTTGATTAGTTTAGACATGCTTTGTGTGAATGCCACCTGTTCAGTGTCTAATTACCATATATGTGAATTATGCATTGCCATCTTGTTGCAAGACATTATATATGTGAATTATACAATGCTATCTTGTTGCAAACGCATTATATATGTGAATTATGCAATGCCATGCTGTTTAGCCAATCATCATGTATGTGAATTATCTCATGCTATCATTTTTTTGTATTACGTGTTCCATTTGTCAACAACGTTTGTATATTCAACTACTCTTCCTGTGCATCAGCCATTTGAAGCAGTGATGGAAGTATCTGGAGTAAAAACAAGGTATTCAGAGCAGACAATGCTACCTGCCAAAGCAGACATCTTGCTGGTTACAGAGAGCTCCTCAGAGGAGGATTCAAAGACTGATGACCAGTCCTATTTCCCCCTTGAGGTCTATGCTCAAACTTGGCAGGGTTATATTACCCATGTCATGCATGTTGTCTTGCATTGCTTAGTTTTTACATCATATATGGATTGCCATCTGCTTACTTGCTTACTATATAAATTATGTATTTGAATTATATCATGCCATCATGTTTACATAGTACATACACATCATCTATCTGAATTATGGCATGGTAACCCATTTAATAAAGACATCATATAGTTATATCATCTCATCATGTTTAGTGTTTACAGTCATCATATTTTGAATTATGGCATTCTATTCGTGAATGTATGTGAATTATGGCATGCCAACCTATTTAATAAACACATTATATAGTTATGTCATGTCATCCTGTTTGCATAGTCTCATATTTTGAACTATGTCTTTCCATCTTTTTTAGTTAGCCATCATATATGTGAAATTGTATCATGCTATCCTGTTTAGTTAGCCATCATATATGTGAAATTGTGTCATGCTATCCTGTTTGGTTAGACAACATAAATATGAATTATTTCATGCCCTCTTTTATTCCCCACTATCCATTGCACCTATCTATCATACAATGTCTATAATTTCAATTACTTTTCTTGTTTATCAGCCATTTGAATTGGAGAGCGTGATGGCAGTATCTAAGGGAGTAACAACATGGCGTTCAGAAAAGATAGTGCTACCAGTTGATGCAGATGGAACCACGGTTGTACTTGCCCAAGGACCAGATCCACCACACATAACCCAGACTCTCGCAGATTGTGCCCCTACCCAGTTGGACAGAGAACCAGCTACACCCCTTTTAACCCCAACCCTGGCAGATAGTAACCCAGTTCCAGTTGACACAGCACCATCTCCACCATAGAGCAACTAACACGAGCAGTTAGTAAGGGAACTGCAGTGCCCAAAGCACGAGGACCACCAGTCCGAATCCCAACTCAACGCTTAAAGGAGAAGAACATTTGTTCTCAGGTCAGGTTTTGTAGCTATGGTTCATACTCTGCTCTTGCATTTTTGTATTTACTCATACCAACTATTTTCAAATTTGAAGGATGGAATTGAAACTCCAATGGCACAACAGGTATGTTTTAAACCTATTTCTTTAACTGGTTTGCTGTTGTAACTTGCTCTATGTTGATTTCAGTTTCAACTGAATAAACAGTTATGTTCTCATGTCGTGCACATTACAAGTGTTGTTATTGCTCTATAGTTACCCATACTTATATTCTATCTATTCTGCTTTGTCTTGACCAAATATTATTTGAACTGTGTCTCTATCTTGATTTGGCAACAAAAACTAGAATGATATAGACCATAAATGACCATGGTACATAGATATATGTTTGTTTGATGCTGTTATCCTATCCACTTTACTACTGAACTCATTTACCAAAATGAGTTTCATATACAACATGGTAAACATGTGATGTGTCTGCTTGTTTCTCTTTTAGAATGCGGACAAAATATTGGAGAACAGTACCGCGTTATCCAATGGTAAAGGAAGTAATGCAGATAAGGTTCAAGATAGTGATACATCCCTGTTGGTCTCCAAGAAAGCTGATAAAAACTATTTTGACGACAGTGAGAGAACCCAAAAGTCCTGTCTTGATGTAGTGTTCGAGTTACTGGCCACTACTGCTGGCACAAGCTCTTCGAACTCGCTGCCTGAATCTGTTCGTCTTATTGAGTCTCAACTTCAAGTTGAAAGACATCGATTAGATGTGCTGCGACAGGAAGTTGAAGGACTGAGGAAGTCCCTGCAGAATTCAGATGCATATTTCCTGGTGCAACAACAAGCGCTGGAGGATTTAAGCGCCAAACAAGAGAAAGTTAATAAGCTTGCTAAGCATCTTGCTAGCATTATGGGTACCCATGATATTGTTTCATGAGATCTTCTAAAGTGGTTTCAGTTCTGGATTTGTTTTGCTGCGGCGTTTATTTGCGCTGGTCGCCAACTTTGACAACCAGTGTATATGATATGCTGCTTTGTTCCCTATATTTGCACTGGTGGCGAACTTTGATGCCCAGTGGATGTAATATGTGTAATAGTCGTGATAGCCTAGCATTAGTTGCTTGTTTATTTATTTCCTAGTTTTCTTGTTTATTTGTTTACTTGTAGTCATTGCAGTTCTTTTCCCGCGGTTTGCTAGTGGCTGCAATAACCTATTTTTTAAAACTAGGCCACAATAACCATGGGCTAATATTTACTATAGTGACACTGGGCCTCCTACTGGCCGTAGAAATAGTGGGCCTTCTATGGGCCGTAGAAACAATGGGCCTTCTGCGGGCCGTATCATCAATGGGACTTATACGGGCCGTCTGATCGACTGGCCAAACATGGGCCAAACAGACCGCATTATGGCCGTAAACGGGCTAGAGTTGGAATCGGCCGTTCATGGGCCGACCATAATGGGCCATTGTTAATAGGTCGTATTTGATGACGCTATGAAAACGGCCCAACGTATTAACGGACCACAAACGGGCCGACTATAACCATGGGCTGAATTTGGCCCATAAGCAGAAAATGACAGTAATGGGCCGTAAGTAAACAAATGCTGGAAAGGAGCCCAAGAATAAATGGGCTCTGAGAAGGCCAAAAGATAACATGGGCTGGAAACGGCCCAACGGAATAACGGGCCGTTAATGGGTTTAAGGTGATACACTGTTCATTACGGACCAGTTTCACCACGGGCCGTTAATGGGTGTAAAGTGATACACTGTTCATTACGGGTCAGTTTCACCGCGGGACGTTAATAGGCCAAGAGTTATAAAGATCCTCATATGGGCCGAAAGACGTCATGGGCCATACATGGGCCAGAAGTGAAAACGGGCTGGAATCATATTGGATGGCCCAGATGACGCTACTGGTCCTAATTCGGATAGGGCGTAACGGGCCTTGGGTTAGCGGGTTGTAAATGGGCTATATGCGAACAGGCTATTAACAGGCTTTCCATGGGCCGGCCCGCCACCTTTTGACCAAGTCAAACGGGCCGGCCTTTTCACAGGAATGGGCCTCTGTTGGGCCATGCCACATGTCGACGTATCATAGGCGCCTTCTGTCCAATGAGTGGATGACATCTGTCCCGACGATGAGCCGACACGTGTCTCCTCCAGCCAATGATGATTTTACACGTGGAAAATCCCCATTGGTCGAGGCTGTTAACGGGTTATCGGATCCAAAACTCGACCCGATAGCTTAACGGCGTTCCGTTACGGTGGATGCCATGTGTCGGTCACCCTTGACGAAAGCACTTCTGTGACGTGCGATTTATCGTCATGGAAGTGGACACTTCCGTGATTATAATTTTGGTAATGTCATGGAACACTTCTACGGCAGCACAGGTATGACTACCTTGATTCTGTCATAAAATCGTCATGGATGTACATGCATGACAAAAAACGCGACCTACTGTGACAAACACGTATCATCATGGAAGTGTGTTTTTTTGTAGTGCTTGGAAAGTGTTCCATGCCTTTCCTTAATGGAAATTGGAATCTAATGTTTCCTTCTTTCATATCAATAATTGCACCAATCATTCTAACGAAAGGTCTACCAAGAATAATAGGACATGTGGGATTGCAATCTATATCAAGAACAATGAAATCTACGGGCACATAATTCCTATTTGCAACAATAAGAACATCATTAATACTTCCCATAGATTTCTTAATGGTGGAATCCGCAAGATGCAAATTTAAATAACAATCATCAAATTCATGGAAAACCTAGCACATCACACAAAGTTTTTGGAATTGTGGAAACACTAGCACCCAAATCACACAAAGCATAGCATTCATAACATTTAATATTAATCTTAATAGTAGGTTCCCACTCATCATAAAGTTTTCTAGGGATAGAAACTTCTAGTTCAAGCTTTTCTTCAAAAGATTGCATCATAGCATCAACGATATGTTTAGTGAAAGCTTTATTTTGATTATAAGCACGAGGAGAATTTAACACGGATTGCAACAAGGAAATACAATCTATTAAAGAATAATTATCATAATGAAATTCCTTGAAATCCAAAATAGTGGGTTCATTGCTACTTAAAGTTTTGACCTCTTCAACCCCACTTTTATCAATTCTTGCATCTAGATCTAAAAACTCCGAATCATTGGGACGCCTTTTAACTAAAGTTGACTCATCTCTAGTCCCATATTTATCAAGATTCATATGGGAAAATAAAGATTTAATAGGAGTCACATAAACCACTTTTAGATCTTCATCATTATTATTTAGAGCTTCAAGTTTAGCGGCCATCTTATTAACTAAGGTGGCTTGTTTATCAGAAATTTAGCCTACTAAATTTTCAAGATGAGCAAACTGAGACTTCAAACCATAAAATTATTTAGACATATCATCGAGCTCTTTATTCATATACTCCATAAAACTTTTTTTGTTCTTTAAGCTCGTTTCTAAAGAAATTGTTATGCTCAAATTGTAAAGACATAAAGCTTCTAACATTATTTTCAATTTCTTCCAACCTCGTAAGGTGAAGATCAACGCTTCTTGGCTGCGCCATCAAAGCAAAACACACAAGCACACAAGAAGCAAACGAAAAAGAGACAAATGGAAGAGGGGCGAAGAAAAGGCAAAGGTTTTCGAAAATCGTTTTAGAAGTGGGGGAGAGGAAAACGAGAGGCGAATGGCGAATAATGTAATGCAAGGGAGTAGAGTTTATGATGGGTACTTGGTATGGCTTGACTTGATGTAGATCTCCCCGGCAACGGCGCCAGAAATCCTTCTTGCTACCTCTTGAGCTTGCGTTGGTTTTCCCTTGAAGAGGAAAGGATGATGCAACAAAGTAGCATAAGTATTTCCCTCAGTTTTGAGAACCAAGGTATCAATCCAGTAGGAGATGACGCACAAGTCACCGAATACCTGCACAAACAATCAAGAACTTGCACCCAACGCAATAAAGGGGTTGTCAATCCCTTCATGGTCACTTGCAAAAGTGAGATATGATAGAGATAGATAAACGGTAGAGCAAATATTTTTGGTATTTTTGGTTTATAGACTGGAAAGTAAAGATTGCAAAATAGTAGATCGGTAAATAGCAAGATGTAAACCAGATTCAATAATATGGAAAAGAGACCCGGGGGCCATAGGTTTCACTAGTGGCTTCTCTCAAGCTAGCATATATTATGGTGGGTGAACAAATTACTGCCGAGCAATTGATGGAAAAGTGCATAGTTATGATGATATCTGAGGCAATGATCATGAACATAGGCATCACGTCTGTGTCAAGTAGACCGACTCCTGCCTGCATCTACTACTATTACTCCACACATTGACCGCTATCCGGCATGCATCTAGAGTATTAAGTTCATAAAGAACGGAGTAACACATTAAGCAAGATGACATGATGTAGAGGAATTAACTCAAGCAATATGATGAAAACCCCGTCTTTTTATCCTCGATGACAACAATACAATACGTGCCTTGTTGCCCCTACTGTCACTGGGAAAGGACCTCGCAAGATTGAACCCAAAGCTAAGCACTTCTCCCATTGCAAGAAAGATCAATCTAGTAGGCCAAACTAAACCGATAGTTCGAAGAGACTTGCAAAGATATCAAATCAGGAATATAAGAATTCAGAGAAGAACCAAATAATATTCATAGATAATCTTGATCATAAATCCACAATTCATCGGATCTCGGCAAACACACCGTAAAAGAATATTACATTGAATAGATCTCCAAGAACATCGAGGAGAACTTGGTATTGAGAATCAAGAGAGAGAAGAAGCCAGCTAATAACTATGGACCCGAAGGTCTTTGGTAAACTACTCACGCTTCATCGGAGAGGTAATGGTGTTCATGTAGAAGCCCTCCATGATCGAATCCCCCTCCGGCAGGACGCCGAAAAAGGTCCCTAGATGGGATCTCACGGGTACAGAAGGTTGCGGCGGTGGAAAAGTGGTTTAGTGGCTCCCTCTGATGTTTTCAGGGTATAAGAGTATATATAGGCGAAGGAACTAGGTCAGGGGAGCCATGAGGGGCCCATGAGGGTGGCGGGCGTGCCTACCCCCTAGGCACGCCCTCCTGCCTCGTGGCTTCCTCGTTGTATCTCCGACTCCATATCCAAGTCTTCTGGTTTTCTTTCGGTCCAAGAAAGATCATCGCGAAGGTTTCATTCCGTTTGGACTCCATTTGGTTTTCCTTTTCTGAAAAACTCTAAAATAGGCACAAAAAAACAGAAACAGGCACTAGGCCCTTGGTTAATAGGTTAGTCCCAAAATAATATAAAATAGCATATTAATGCCCATTAAACATCCAAAATAGATAATATAATAGCATGGAACAATAAAAAATTATAGATACGTTGGAGACGTATCAGTTCGCACTCGAACCCTGAGAGCCCGGGTTTGATGCAAGGCTAGTCCTTGTGCAGGGCCTGGTTGATAGAGGTAGAGCTAACAGAGATGGTTTTTATAGAGATCAACCAAGTGGGAACAGAGCATTCATCTCTGGGCCCGAGTGTTTCAGCAGAGCCATTCGCGCTGCTGAGATTCCTCCCAACTTCAGGCTGGCTGCAGGAGTTAGCAAGTTTACTGGCGAGTCAAAGCCAAACACATGGTTAGAGGATTACCGAGTGGCGGTGCAGATCGGTGGGGCCAATGATGAGGTAGCCATGAAGCACCTGCGCTAGATGCTTGAGGGCTCAACCAGGGCTTGGTTGAATCAATTGGCTCCTGCTAGAATTTTCTGCTTGGAAGATTTGGCCCAAGTGTTTATAAAGACATTTGAAGGCACTTGCAAGCGTCCCACTGGGTTGTCTAAGTTGCAGCATTGTGTACAAAAACCGAATGAAACTTTGAGATATTACATCCAGCGATGGACTACCTTTCACCATCTGGTGAAGAATGTTTCAGAGCACCAAGTTGACTGCGCTTTCAAGTAAGTTGTGTGGTACAGAGAGCTCACACTAAAATTTGGTCATTCTGGGGTTGTCGTGGAATTAACACATCAGATGTCCTAGCGGAAGGACTTAGTCGTGGAGCCATCGCAACGAGATTTGCTTAAAGGGGTTAAACCGGAACAAGGGACACGGGAAGTTTATACTGGTTCGGCCCCTTGCGTTGAAGGTAAAAGCCTACGGTCCAGTTGTTGTGGGGTTGATTTCTCTCGATGAGCAGGGAGCGAATCCGCTTTACCTATCTCTCGAGCTGTTGTTTCTTGTCCCTGAACCGCCGCCAGGTCGTCCCTTTATATACACAGGTTGATGCCCGGCCGGTTTATAGAATCCTGAGGCCGGCTCATACAAGTGTCTGGCTTGGTTTCTTCCTTTCCCTAACTTACAATACAAGTTATACATCTATGGCGGTTTACTACTATGGGCCCTAATCTGCCATTGGGCTCTGGGCCTCTAAGCTTTCATAGTTAATGCACCATATCCTTCATCTTCATGGGCTCTCGTACTGGACTCCTTGTGAGTGTAATCCGGACCCTCCTGGGCGGTTTACACCCAGGAGTCATATCCCCAACATTAGGCCCAAAATTTATTTGAACCTGTTCATGTCAATCTTCGACACTTAGAAAAATTCTTTGAACATCCTCCTATGATCCTTGTAAACCGCCATGACATCACCTCCATATGAACTTGGTAAACCGCCATGACATCATCCTGTTAAATTGCAGCAAATCGACATGACGTCATCTGCGTAAAAAACTCATAAATACCTTCCTTTATTAATTTCCAAAGATCAAGGCAAGAGTTGTGCCCCATTTTCTGCTTCGAGCTCCTCGATCCCCGCGCTTGCATGCTTATCCATTCGCCTTATAAATAAGCCCAGGGGTCTTTCCCTTTCCCCTTCCGTGCTTCTTCTTCCTCCTATCGACACTCAAGCCCGAAAGCTCCGCCGCCACCCTCGACCTTCAAGCGTTGCATCATCCCTAGCCGCTGCATCAACCTGAACGTACCACAGATCTGCGACACTTCTCCGCCACTCCTGTGAATCCGGTAAGCCTTCTTCCCTCAACCCTAGATCTGCATTAGGGTTTCGGTGTTCATCCGTGTTCATCAGTGTTCGTCCGCGTTCGTTGTTTCGACTTTACTGTCTCATGGAATCTAGATAAGCTTGACATCTTTCCTTTGCGGCCGAAGCGGTAGTTTATTTTGCCTCCCCATAGTATCCTTTCAACTACGAACAGACCCCATGTAGATCCTTTCTATTCTGATGTCGCCATTTTAGGGCTTTGATATTTTCCTTTTCCTAAATTGTGCTAGATCCATAATGATAATCCTTAGCTTGTGAAATCTGTTCGTGTAGCACTTAGCAATTTTCAGATCTATTTTCGTCCATACCACTGTAGGCGGTTTAACCTGTAGAAAATGATAATCCGCCAGGTACTATTAGCCCTCATGTAAACCACCGTCTTTTCTTGAACATCCATATCCAGTTTAACATGCACACATGCTATGACTAAATTCCCCGGTTTGACGCCGGTTTATGCATATCAATCTTGAACCGTGAACCAGCGTTTGAGCTTCCTTTATAGTTTGTCATCAAAAATGGCCAAACAATTCTCTTCTTGCAATTGGGTTCCCTCCCGGATCACAGAAGAGCAACTTACTGATATGTTGTAACTAGCGCTCTGGCAAAGAAGGAGGTCATTCATTGGAGAATCTCGGGTACTGAAAATCCTGCTGAGCCTCAAGATGGAGAGGTAGTTGTGTTTATGCAACATCTGGACCGAGGGTTTAGCCCTCCCGGATCAAAAACTTTCCGTGATGTACTTGCCAATTTCCAACTCCATCCCCAAGACATTGGACCGAACTATGTGTCCAACATTTGCAATTTTCAAGTGTTCTGTGAAGTTTATCAGCAAGAAGAACCGACTGTTGAACTTTTCAGAGATTTCTTCCACTTGAACCGCCGTGCCAAATTTTCTGACGGCCCCAATACTGAACTTGGCGGAGTGTCGATTCAAAAAAGGAAAGAAGTCGATTTTCCTCATGCCAAACATCACAGCCACCCCAAGGATTGGAATGAAACATGGTTCTACTGTCAGAACACCGCTCCTGGTGATGAAAATCCTCTGCCGGGTTACCGTGCTTACCGACTCAACAATGGACATCCACTGCCTCAGCGGCTTACTGCCAGAGAACGACAAACATATGCACCACAACTTGCTAAGCTCCGGGCTCTTCTAGCAAACGGTTTAACCGGCATTGACCTTGTCCGTTGCTGGGTTTCATGGGGTATCCTGCCCTTAAGCCGCCGCACTAGATTTATGCATGAATATACTGGGGATGTCAAAGACCCTCAACGGCACACTGAAATACAGATGAATGATGATGAAATCACTGAGTCTGTCAAAAAGATGCTAGATGAACCGATATCTGAGTGCAGCAAGATTGGGCTGCGTCCCTTTTATGCCTTGCTACCTCTTGAGCACTGCGTTGGATTTCCCCGAAGAGGAGAGGATGATGCAACAAAGTAGCGTAAGTATTTCCCTCAGTTTTTGAGAACCAATGTATCAATCCAGTAGGATACCATGCACAAGTCCCTCGTACCTACACAAAACGATAGCTCCTCGCAACCAACGCGATTAGGGGTTGTCAATCCCTTCAAGGTCACTTACGAGAGTGAGATCTGATAGAGATGATAAATAATATTTTTGGTATTTTTGGTATATAGATGCAAAGTGAAAAGTAACAGGCAAAGTAAAAACAAAGCAAGTAATAAAGTAATGGGGATTGATATGATGAGAATAGACCCGGGGGCCATAGGTTTCACTAGTGGCTTCTCTCAAGAGCATAGATATTCTATGGTGGGTGAACAAATTACTGTTGAGCAATTGACAGAATTGAGCATAGTTATGAGTATGTCTAGCTAATGATCATGTATATAGGCATCACGTCCAAGACAAGTAGATCGAAACAATTCTGCATCTACTACTATTACTCCACTCATCAACCGCTATCCAACATGCATCTAGAGTATTAAGTTAAAAACAGAGTAACGCCTTAAGCAAGATGACATGATGTAGAGGGATAAATTCATGCAATATGATAAAAACCCCATCTTGTTATCCTCGATGGCAACAATACAATACGTGCCTTGCTGCCCCTTCTGTCACTGAGAAAGGACACCGCAAGATTGAACCCAAAGCTAAGCACTTCTCCCATTGCAAGAACTACCGATCTAGTTGGCCAAACCAAAAGGATAATTCGAAGAGACTTGGAAAGATAACTCAATCATACATAAAACAATTCAGAGAAGATTCAAATATTATTCATAGATAAGCTGGATCATAAACCCACAATTCATATGTCTCAACAAACACACCGCAAAAAGAAGATTACATCGAATAGATCTCCACGAGAGAGGGGGAGAACATTGTATTGAGATCCAAAAACAGAGAAGAAGCCAGCTAGCTACTAGCTATGGACCCGAAGGTCTGAAGTGAACTACTCACACTTCATCGGAGGGGCTATGGTGTTGATGTAGAAGCCCTCCATGGTGGATGCCCCCTCCGGCGGAGCTCCGGAACAGGCCCCAAGATGGGATCTCGTGGATACAGAACGTTGCGGCGGTGGAATAAAGTTTTTGGCTTCTGTTCTGATCGTCTGGGGATACGTAGGTATATATAGGAGGAAGGAGTGCGTCGGTGGAGCAACAGGGGGGCCACGAGGCAGGGGGCGCGCCCTAGGGGGGGCGCGCCCCCCACCCTCGTGACCGCCTCTTTTGTTCCTTGGAGCAGGGTCCAAGTCTCCTGGATCACGTTCGGTGAGAAAATCACGTTCCCGAAGGTTTCATTCCGTTTGGACTCCGTTTGATATTCCGTTTCTTCGAAACACTGAAATAGGCAAAAAACAACAATTCTGGGCTGGGCCTCCGGTTAATAGGTTAGTCCCAAAAATAATATAAAAGTGGAAAATAAAGCCCAATATAGTCCAAAACAATAGATAAAGTAGCATGGAGCAATCAAAAATTATAGATACGTTGGAGACGTATCAGGCATCCCCAAGATTAATTCCTGCTCGTCCTCGAGTAGGTAAATGATAAAAAGAGAATTTTTGATGCGGAGTGATACTTTGGCATAATTTCAATGTAAATCTTCTTAATTGTGGTATGAATATTCAGATCCGAAAGATTCAAGACAAAAGCTCATATTGACATAAAAATAATAATACTTCAAGCATACTAACTAAGCAATTATGTCTTCTCAAAATAACATGGCCAAAGAAAGTTATCCCTACAAAATCATATAGTCTGGCTATGCTCCATCTTCCCCACACAAAATATTTAAATCATGCACAACCCCGATGACAAGCCAAGCAATTGTTTCATACTTATGACATTCTCAAAACTTTTTCAATCTTCACGCAATACATGAGCGTGAGCCATAGATATAGCACTATATTTGGAATAGAATGGTGGTTGTGGAGAAGACAAAAAGAGGGAAGATAGTCTCACATCAACTAGGCGTATCAACGGGCTATGGAGATGCCCATCAATAGATATCAATGTGAGTGAGTAGGGATTGCCATGCAACGGATGCACTAGAGCTATAAGTATATGAAAGCTCAACAAAAGAAACTAAGTGGGTGTGCATCCAACTCGCTTGCTCACGAAGACCTAGGGCATTTTGAGGAAGCCCATCATTGGAATATACAAGCCAAGTTCTACAATGAAAAATTCCCACTAGTATATGAAAGTCAGAAAATGAGAGACTCTCTATCATGAAGATCTTGGTGCTACTTTGAAGCACAAGTGTGGTAAAAGGGTAGTAACATTGTCCCTTCTCTCTTTTTCTCTCTTTTTTTTATTTGGGCCTTTTCTCTTTTTTATGGCCTCTTTTTTTTCGCCCGGAGTTTCATCCCGACTTGTGGGGGAATCATGGTCTCCATCATCCTTTCCTCACTTGGGACAATGCTCTAAAAAATGATGATCATCACACTTTTATTTTTCTTACAACTCAACAATTACAACTCAATTCTTAGAACAAAGTAAGACTCTATATGAATGCCTCCGGCGGTGTACTGGGATATGCAATGAATCAAGAGTGACATGTATGAAAGAATTATGAACGGTGGCTTTGCCACAAATACGATGTCAACTACATGATCATGCTAGCAATACGACAATGATGGAGCGTGTCATAATAAACGGAACAGTGGAAAGTTGCATGGCAATATATCCCGAAATGGCTATGGAAATGCCATGATAGGTAGGTATGGTGGCTTTTTTCAGAAAGATATATGGTGGGTGTATGATACCGGAGAAAAGTGCGCGGTATTAGAGAGGCTAGCAATGGTGGAAGGATGGGAAAAAGTGCGTATAAGCCATGGACTCAACATTAGTCATAAAGAACTCATATACTTATTGCAAAAATCTAGAAGTTATCAAAGCAAAGTATTACGCGCATGCTCCTAGGGGGATAGATTGGTAGGAAAAGACCATCGCTCGTCCCCAACCACCACTCATAAGGAAGACAATCAATAAATAAATCATGCTCCGAGTTCATCACATAACGGTTCACCATACGTGCATGCTACGGGAATCACAAACTTCAACACAAGTATTCTTTAAATTCACAACTACTCAACTAGAATGACTCTAATATTACCATCTTCACTCTCAAAACAATTATCAAGCATCAAACTTATCTTAGTATTCAACGCACTCAAAAGAAAGTTTCACATATCTTGAATACCAAGTATTTTAACATTAAGCAAGTTACCATGCTATTAACGACTCTCAAAATAATCTAAGTGAAGCATGAGAGATCAATAGTTTCTTTAAAACAAATCCACCACCGTGCTCTAAAAGATATAAGTGAAGCACTAGAGCAAAAATTATCATGCTCAAAAGATATAAGTGAAGCACTATGAGCAAAACTATCAAGCTCAAAAGATATAAGTGAAGCACATAGAGTATTCTAACAAATTCCAATTCATGTATGGCTCTCTCAAAAGGTCTGTACAGAAAGGATGATTGTGGTAAACTAACAAGCAAAGATGCAAATAATACAAGACGCTCCAAGCAAAACACATATCATGTGGTGAATAAAAATATAGCTCCAAGTAAATTACCGATGGAAGTAGACGATAGAGGGGATGCCTTCCGGGGCATCCCCAAGCTTTGACTTTTTGGTGTCCTTGTATTATCTAGGGGGTGCCATGGGCATCCCCAAGCTTAGGCTCTTGCCACTCCTTGTTTCATAATCCATCAAAAGAATTCAACCAAAACTTGAAAACTTCACAACACAAAACTCAATAGAAATCTCGTGAGCTCCGTTAGAGAAAGAAAACAAAAGACTACTTTAAGGTACTGTAATGAACTCATTCTTTATTTATATTGGTGTTAAACCTACTGTACTCCAACTTATCTCTGGATTATAAACTATTTTACTAGCCATAGATTCATCAAAATAAGCAAACAACACACGCCAAACAGAATCTGTCAAAAACAGAAAAGTCTGTAGCAATCTGTAACTAATGCAAACTTCTGGAACTCTAAAAATCCTACCAAAATAGGAAGTCCTGGACAATTTTTTTATTGAACAGCAGAAAAAAGAATCAACGCAAAATCACGTTTGTGTGATTTAACAAAATTATATTCGTGAGCGCAAAGTTTCTGTTTTTCAGCAGAATCAAATCAACTATCATCGTAGGTTATCCTATAGGTTCTACTTGGCACAAACACTAATTAAAAGATAAAACCACATCCAAACATAGGCTAGATGGATTATTTATTCCTAAACAGAATCAAAAACAAAAAACAAAAATAAAATTGGGTTGCCTCCCAACAAGCGCTATCGTTTAACGCCCCTAGCTAGGCATAAAAGCAAGGATAGATCTAGGTATTGCCATCTTTGGTAGGCAATCCATAAGTGGCTCTCATGATAGATTCATATGGTAATTTTATTTTCTTTCTAGGGAAGTGTTCCATGCCCTTCTTTAAGGGAGATTGGAATCTAATATTCCCTTCCTTCATATCAATAATTGCACCAATCGTTCTAAGGAAAGGTCTACCAAGAATAATAGGACATGAAGGATTGCAATATATATCAAGAACGATAAAATCTATGGGTACATAATTCCTATTTGCAACAATAAGAACATCATTAATTCTTCCCATAGGCTTTTTAATAGTGGAATCCGCAAGATGCAAGTTTAGAGAGCAATCATCAAAGTCACAGAAATCTAGCAAATCACACAAAGTTTTGGGAATAGTAGAGACACTAGCACCCAAATCACACAAAGGATGAAACTCATAATATTTAATTTTAATTTTAATAGTAGGTTCCCACTCATCATAGAGTTTTCTAGGGATAGAAACTTTCAACTCAAGTTTTTCTTCATAAGATTGCATCAAGGCATCAACAATGTGTTCGGTAAAGGCCTTATTTTGACTATAAGCATGAGGAGAATCTAGCACGGATTGCAACAAGGAAATACAACCAATTAAAGAGCAATTTTCATAATTAAATTCCTTGAGATCCAAAATAATGGGTTTAGCAACATCTAGATTTTTATTTCTTTCAATCCCACTTTCATCAATTTCATCATCAAGATCTAGAAACTCCGAATTCTTAGAACGCCTTCTAGGTAAAGGAAGATCATATTCAGTTTCATCAAGATTCATATTGCAAAACAAAGATTTAATGGGGGACATATCAATAACTTTTAGATCTTCATCTTGATTTTCATAGGAATTGGAAGAACACGCTTTAATAAAGGCATCTTTGGAAGCACGCATCCTAGCGGTTCTTTCTTTGCACTCATAAATGGAAATTCTCATGGCTTTGAGAGACTCATTGATATCATGCTTAGGAGGAATAGATCTAAGCTTTAAATAATCAATTTCAAGAGAAATTCTATCAACGTTCCTAGCCAAATCATCAACTTTAAGCAATTTCTCTTCAAGCAAAGCATTAAAACTCTTTTGTGAATTCATAAACTCTTTAACACTACTCTCAAATTCAGAGGGCATCTTATTAAAATTTCCATAAGAGTTGTTGTAGGAATTTCCATAATTATTAGAAGGATTACTAGGATAAGGCCTAGGATTAAAATTCCCTCTATACGCGTTATTTCCAAAACTATTCCTACCAAAAAAATCACATCCATAGATTCATTATTATTCTCAATCAAAGTAGACAAAGGCATATCATTGGGATCAAGAGAAGTATTTTTAGTAGCAAACATCTTCATAAGTTCATCCATCTTTTTCACTCAAAACATTGATTTCTTCTATAGCATGCACTTTTTTACTAGTAGATCTTTCGGTGTGCCATTGAGAATAATTAGCCATAATATTATCAAGCAATTTTGTAGCATCTCCTAACGTAATTTCCATAAACGTGCCTCCCGTGGCCGAATCTAAAAGATTTCTAGAAGCAAAATTCAATCCGGCATAAAAAATTTGTATGATCATCCATAAATTCAAACCATGAGTAGGGCAATTGCGAAGCATCAATTTAATTCTTTCCCAAGATTGGGCAACATGCTCATGATCAATTTGTTTAAAATTCATAATATCGTTCCTAAGAGTGATGATCTTAGCGGGAGGAAAATACTTAGAGATAAAAGCATCTTTGCACTTGTTCCAAGAATCAATACTATTTTTAGGCAAAGATGAAAACCAAACTTTAGCACGATCTCTAAGTGAAAATGGAAATAACTTCAATTTGACAATATTGTTATCCATATCTTTCTTCTTTTGCATATCACACAAATCAACAAAATTGTTTAGATGAGTAGCGGCATCTTCACTAGGAAGGCCGGCGAATTGATCTTTCATAACAAGATTCAGCAAAGCAGTATTAATTACACAAGACTCATCATTATTAAGAGGAGCAATCGGAGTACTAAGGAAATCATTATTATTGGTATACGAGAAGTCACACAATTTGGTATTATCTTGCGCCATTGCAACAAGTAATCCAACACACAAGCAAACAGAAAGGCAACGGAAAAAGGTAACGGGAAAAAGAGGAGGAGATTGGGAAAGAGAGGGCGAATAAAACGGCAAGGGTGAAGTGGGGGAGAGGAAAATGAGAGGCAAATGGCAAATAATGTAATGCGCGAGATAGGGATTGTGATGGGTACTTGGTATGGTTGACTTGCTCTTGCGTGAGCCTCCCCGGCAATGGCACCAGAAATTCTTCTTGCTACCTCTTGAGCACTGTGTTGGATTTCCCCGAAGAGGAGAGGATGATGCAGCAAAGTAGCATAAGTATTTCCCTCAGTTTTTGAGAACCAAGGTATCAATCCAGTAGGAGACCATGCACAAGTCCCTCGTACCTACACAAAACGATAGCTCCTCGCAACCAACGCGATTAGGGGTTGTCAATCCCTTCACGGTCACTTACGAGAGTGAGATCTGATAGAGATGATAAATAATATTTTTGGTATATAGATGCAAAGTGAAAAGTAAAAGGCAAAGTAAAAACAAAGCAAGTAATAAAGTAATGGAGATTGATATGATGAGAATAGACCCGGGGGCCATAGGTTTCACTAGTGGCTTCTCTCAAGAGCATAGATATTCTACGGTGGGTGAACAAACAACTGTTGAGAAATTGACAGAATTTAGCATAGTTATGAGTATATCTAGGTAATGATCATGTATATAGGCATCACGTCCAAGACAAGTAGATCGAAACGATTCTGCATCTACTACTATTACTCCACTCATCGACCGCTATCCAGCATGCATCTAGAGTATTAAGTTAAAAACAGAGTAACGCCTTAAGCAAGATGACATGATGTAGAGGGATAAATTCATGCAATATGATAAAAAAAACTATCTTGTTATCCTCGATGGCAATAATACTATATTTGCCTTGCTGCCCCTTCTGTCACTGGGAAAGGACACCACAAGATTAAACCCAAAGCTAAGCACTTCTCCCATTGCAAGAACTACCAATCTTGTTGGCCAAACCAAAAGGATAATTCAAAGAGACTTGCAAAGGTAACTCAATCATACATAAAAGAATTCAGAGAAGATTCAAATATTATTCATAGATAAGCTGGATCATAAACCCACAATTCATCGGTCTCAACAAACACACCGCAAAAAGAAGATTACATCAAATAGATCTCCACGAGATAGGGGGAGAACATTGTATTGATATTCAAAAAGAGATAAGAAGCCATCTAGCTACTAGCTATGGACCCGAAGGTCTGAAGTAAACTACTCACACTTCATCAGAGGGGCTATTGTGTTGGTGTAGAAGCCCTTCGTGGTGGATGCCCCCTCCGGCGGAGCTCCGGAACAGGCCCCAAGATGGGATCTCGTGGATACAGAAGGTTGCGGCGGTGGAATTAGGTTTTTGGCTCCTGTTCTGATCGTTTGGGGATACGTAGGTATATATAGGAGGAAGGAGTACGTCGGTGGAGCAACAGGGGGGCCACGAGGCAGGGGGCCTGCCCTAGGGGTGGGGGCGCGCTCCCACCCTCGTGACCGCCTCTTTTGTTCCTTGGAGCAGGGTCCAAGTCTCCTGGATCACGTTCGGTGAGAAAATCACGTTCCCGAAGGTTTCATTCTGTTTGGACTCCTTTTGATATTCCGTTTCTTCGAAACATTGAAATAGGCAAAAAAACAGCAATTCTGGGTTGGGCCTCCGGTTAATAGGTTAGTCCCAAAAATAATATAAAAGTGGAAAATAAAGCCCAATATATTCCAAAACAATAGATAAAGTAGCATGGAGCAATCAAAAATTATAGATACGTTGGAGACGTATCATGCCTCCAACAAACCGCCAGTTGTAAGAATTTATCTTTTTGCTTTTTAATCCGTCGCCCCTTTAACATTTTTCTGATAGCCTTTTGTTTATTCTTACAGTCCAAAGATCCATTCTGGAAGAGGAAAACTCAAGACAAACCGGCAAAACCACAAGACAAACCAGTTAAAGCTCCTCGTGGTAAGAGCAAAGCCACAAAGAGGCCAGCAAAGAAGAAAACTGTCGAGTCCTCTGATCCGCCCGAAGATGTTGATGACTCAGAACCAGAGGTAGAACTTGAATTCCTTGGTTCATTTTTCATACATCTTATTGACAAGATGATGCGGAAGCCAGCCATGCTGACCACGTAGAGGTAATCTCCCTTTCCTCCAATTCCGATCTTGTGCCAGTACGAAAACTCCGTCGCGCAGTCCGGAAAGTGAAACGTTCACATCCTCTCACTCATTTGGATCCACAATTTTCTTTGAAGACACATCACCCTGAAGCTCGTCGCACAACCCGGCACAGTGGCCAGCAAGTCACTTCCTCCGGTTTACCAGACACGCCAATCCGAAAGCGCCGTGCAGAGGTCTCTTGTAATTCTAACAAATCTTACCCCTTGGCAGGTTACTTCCGATACCCTCTTAATCCGTCTGACTCGAATTATCAGGTAACTTCCAATTCATCCTCTGGCGACTCCTCAACCACACAAATGCCTCCCCTCAAGACCATCCCTGGGTAAGTATAATAATTTTAGCTTTGTTTTCTTGCACCGGTTTACCATATTAACCTCTGTTTGCTATTTTGCAGCGCCAAAGCCCGACTCAGCAAAAAAGCAAAACTGAGTGCTCCCACTTAGGAGTTTGAATCGGAGAGGACCTCAGAAGGTGCTGGTGGAGACGCTGATATTGCTATGGATGATCCTGTGCCACAAGGTCAGGACACTTATGTTGATCCGCCAGAAGTTAACCCGCCTAGTCCTCATGCTGACCCGCCAAGCCCAGTTGCCAATCCATCAAGTACAGCTGCTAATCCTCCAAGCCCAGCAAGAGCCGCTACCAAACCGGCCAACACAGATGAGATTGTTGATGGCAGGACTGATGATGTAGTGATTACCGGTTTTGGCCACACTTCTCCTGGCAACCCTATCGCTTTGTCAAAGCACAGTGCCAAAGTGGAATCTGTTGCTGTAGAGAAAGGCAAATGGAAGACTGATTTGTCAAGCTGTGCTCATCTCAATGCTCAGGAACTTCACTCTGGATATCTAAACCGCCTGCATACAAGTCGTGATTACGAGGCCGGCTAAGCCAACTTGATGAAGGAGCGCTATGAGGTAAGTTCTTATTCAAACATTTTACCAAGTTTTCTTTGCACTTTGTATCAACTCCATTGTAGCCCCCAAGGGCCGGTTTATCTCTTCAAGATGAACCGGGACTTTGGATAAAAAACACTTCAACTGTGTAGCCCCCAAGGGCCGGTTTAACTCTTCAAGATGAACCGGGACTTTCTATTCAAAACTTGTCCTTGTTGAATTCCTTCACCTTTGATTTTTCTGATCAATTACGCATTAGCCCCCAAGTGCCAAGACTAATACTTGTATTGAGCCTTGGGACTTCAAATAACAGTCAAAAAAAGCAATCCGCATTAGCCCCCAAGTGCCAAGTGTATAACTTATTATGTGCTTGGGACTTTGAGAAAAATATTAACATCTTAATCATCTGTCTTTTGCAGGCTGACTTGAGCAACAAAGATTCCCAAATTGCCGATCTTCAAGAAAATATCAAGTCCCAGCAAGCAGAAACCTCCCAAGCCAAAGATGAATTGAAGGGCGCTTTAACTGCCATGGAGCAATTAAAGGATGGTTTCAAAAGCGAGCGGGAAGACTGGGAAAACAAGAAAACCACTCTGTTGCGGCTGAAGATGCGGAGGCGGCTCTTAAACCGGTGGCGGAAGAGCTAACTGGGTTAAAGCGTCAAGTCAATGCTATGACTTCTGCAATATTTGGTAAGTACTCTTTGTAAGAACATTTCTTAAACATCTTTGAAGTTGCCGGTTTAACAGCAAATTCTTAAACCGTTGCAGGTAGTCATGTTGCTCATCTGGGCTCGGATATGCGGATGAAGTTGAAAGCAGCCTATACGTTGATAGAACAACCGTATACCGGTGCTCAACGAGTCATCTGTGCGGCCTCATACAATAAACCGGCACCAACCTTGATCAAGGATACGTTGGCCAAATTATCTATGACCCCTGCTCAGATAGAAGAGGTAAAGCGATCTGCTGCAAGGGCTGGCGCTTTAACAGCACTGACTCGGGCCAAAGCTTGGATTGCTGATCTTGATTCGGCAGATATCGCAAAGGGTTATCCTGGCCAACAAGAAGATGGGTCAGAATTTGACAATGAAGCCCTCAAAGCCTTGACAAAGGAGATGCGCCCACTGGCAAGCCAATTGGCCAAAGAAGTTGACTTGTCTGTCCATCGGTCTAGGTATGATACAGACAACAAACGGGTTGATGCAGCTGTGAAAGAAGCGCATAATCTTATCCCGCCAATCCGTAAGCATACTTATGCCCCTGACGTTGAACCGTCCAATCTTATAAGTGACGAAGCTATCTTCCAAGCTTTAACCAGGATTGATTGGGCCACCATTGACTTCCAGCCACTGGGTGGGGAGGAGGAGGTTGAACCGGCACAAGATGATCCATCAACTTCTCGTCAGCCTAGTGATGAATCATAGTCCGGCAGCCGGCTTTAGCTTCACAGACTATATCTTGTGCAAAACTGTTATTTTTTGGGCATCAAAGCGCCTTGTAATAGGCTAGTTGAAATACTTTGATCTTCTGTCATCGTGCACTGCTTCATGACACTGTGCAATCCGTCATGATTGTTGCTATGCTTTCTCATATGCTTGAGTACTTTCATAAAATCCTGCCTTCTGCATTTGAGAAACTTAAATGTGCCCTGGCGGTTTACCGCCGGACGGGTTATGATACCTAATATAGAACCAGAGTTTTTATAACCAATGCTGTAAAACAATGAAATATGAAATATATCATACCTATGATATTGAATCACATCGTTGGTTTACCAACTTGCATAGTAAGGGTGATAACCCAAATCTTGAGCATTGATAACTCCTACCATGTTGTACTGGTGCATAATAAACCATGCCAGATCACGATAAACACCGGATGATTATCCTGACGACTTATAGTCGATGCCAGACCGGGCTAAGAAACGTCGGTTCATAATTGATTATGTGTTAACAACTGATGGTTGAAATCTACGTCGGGTTAAGAAACACCGGGTGATGTAATGATTTATAGTTAGGCCGGGTCAAGAGATGTCGGTTTAACTCAAACCCTTATCAAGGGAGATAAAACTTTGCGAAAACGAAATCAAATAAAACTTTGTAGTCGAGGCTTTTCAAGGGATGCCAGGCCCTAATTCGAGGCTTTTCATGGGCAGCCAGGCCTTTGAGTTAAACCATTTGACAAAGCCTTTCAAGATGGGCCTCTAATTAACCAATCGTCGTTTTAACTTTGACAAGTTTAGGGTCTGTATAAGATTGACTTGTCAAACGTTCGGCGGGTCATACCAGGATTACCTGGACAGGAGTGGCTTACTTGATAAAGGCAGGTTAACCCGGGGTTTTAGGTGAATACACCAGGCTTCCAAGTCATGGCTTGATAGCCTATTACGAGGGTCCTTTCAAACTCTTTGTTGCTTTGCACAAAGAGCCCCCAAGTAACTTTGTGAGATGTGCTCAATGGGTGCCTATGTTTGAGTTGTGCTTTAGCAACAATACTCTTTTTGGCCCCTTGGGTGTGAAGCTCCCAAGCTTTGTTGTGGCATGATAGCCGGTTTAATGAACAAATAGGACATCTCTATATAAGCAGAAGCCCCTTGTAACCAAGAAATATTGGAAGAAACGGCAGAGGCCCTGCTTGTAGCAAGGATGCCAGTTTATTATATTGATCATAATATATACATTGTCAAAATATGTACATAATGAGAGCCTATGCCTCAGGTGTAGTAAGGTCGTAGATGACCGATATTCCACGGCCGACGGGTCTCCTCCTATGATTTGCTTGAGTCTTTGTGCTCTCGAACATTGATGAGGTAGTATGATCCATTGTGCAGATTCTTGATGACCACAAAGGGCCCCTCTCAAGGCGGGGATAACTTGTGCATATCGGTCTGATCCTGGATGAGCCGGAGCACTAAGTCGCCTTCTTGAAAGGTTCTTGTTTTAACCCGGCGGCTGTGATAATGCTACAGGTCTTGCTGATAAACCGCCGAATGAGCCAACGCCATGTCCCATTTTTCATCTAACAGGTCCAGTGCTTCTTGACGTGCTTGCTCGTTGTCTGCTTCAACATAATTGGCAACCCGGGTGAGTCATGACGAATATCACTTGGGAGTACCGCCTCTGCCCCGTAAACCATGAAGAAAGGTGTATAACCTGTAGATCAATTTGGGGTGGTGTTTATGCTCCATAACATAGATGGTAATTCCTCCACCCAACAACCCGGCATCCTCTTCAAAGCAACCATAAGCCGGGGCTTAATACCCTTCAAGATTTCCTGATTAGCTCTCTCAGCTTGACCATTAGACTGGGGGTGAGCCACAGACGACACATCAAGCCGGATGTGCTCTCGTTGACAAAAGTTCTCCATCTCACCTTTGGAGAGGTTCGTGCCATTATCTGTGATGATGCTGTGTGGAAAACCAAAGCGGAAGATCACCTTCTTGATGAATTGAACCACCGTAGTTGCGTCACACTTGCTTACTGGTTCTGCTTCAACCCATTTAGTAAACTTGTCAACCGCCATCAACAGGTGGGTCTTCTTATCTTTGGATCGCTTGAAAGGCCCTACCATATCAAGCCCCCAAGTAGCAAACGGCCAAGTGATTGGAATCATTCGTAGCTCCTGAGCCGGAACATGAGCTCGTCGTGAGAATTTCTGACAATCGTCGCACCGCCTCACCAAGTCCTCAGCATCAGCATGAGCCGTCAGCCAATAGAAGCCATGACAAAAAGCTTTAGCAACCAAGGATTTTGAACCGGCGTGATGACCATAGTCCCCTTCGTGGATCTCACATAGAATCTCACGACCTTCCTCACGAGAAACACAACGCTGGAATACGCCGGAGACACTGCAATGGTGTAACTCGCCATTGTGAATAACCATGGACTTGGATCATCGGATTATCTGCCTGGCCAAAACTGCATCTTCTGGCAACTCGCCCCGGTTCATATACGCCAAGTATGGAACCGTCCAATCCGGAATAATGTGTAAAGCGGCCACCAATTGTGCCTCCGGATCAGGAATAGCGAGGTCCTCCTCTGTAGGCAACTGAACTGACGGGTTGTGCAGGACATCCAGAAAGGTATTGGGCGGCACCGGTTTACGTTGAGATCCCAACCGGCTTAAAGCATCGGCTGCCTCATTTTTGCACCGATCAATGTGCTCCACTTGATATCCCTTGAAATGACCAGCAACAATATACACCTCTCGTCGATAAGCCGCCATGGGTGGATCCTTGGAATCCCAAGTACCTGAAACTTGCTGGGCCACCAGATCGGAGTCTCCAAAGCATCATACTCGGCTTAAGTTCATTTCCTTGGCCACTCGAAGACCATGGAGTAAGGCCTCGTACTCAGCTGCATTGTTAGTACAAGGAAACATTAAGCGAAGAACATAACGATTTTATCACCTCGAGGGGAAGTAAGGACAACTCCAGCCCCGAGCCCTCCAATTGCCTGGACCCATCGAAGTGGATAGTCCAGTATGTGCTGTCCGGTTTGTCTTCCGGTGCCTGCAACTCTGTCCAATCATTGATGAAATCCACCAGGGCCTGGGACTTGATAGATGTTCGAGGCATATATTTCAATCCGTGCGGTCCAAGCTCAATAGCCCACTTAGCAACCCGGCCAGTTGCCTCCCTGTTCTGGATTATATCCCCCAAAGGAGCGAAACTGACCACTTTGATGGGATGGCCTTGAAAGTAGTGTTTAAGCTTCTGACTTGCCATGAAAACCCCATACACCAGCTTCTGCCAATGCGAATATCTTTGTTTTGACTTGAGCACTTTGCTGATATAATAAACTGGCCTTTGAACCGGGTATTCCTTCCCAGCCTCCTTGAGCTCCACCACAATAGCTACGCTGACAGCCCGGGCATTAGCAGCCACGTATAACAACAGTGGTTCCTTATCAACTGGAGCAGCAAGAACCGGCGGTTCAGCCAACTGCTTCTTTAAGTCCTCAAACACCGCATCAGCAGCATCATTCCAGACAAAATTGTCTGTCTTCTTCAACATCTGATACAGAGGGATTGCCTTCTCTCCCAACCTGCTGATGAACCGGCTCAAAGCCGCAATACGACCTGCCAGACGTTGAACATCATTGATACATGCCAGTTTAGCGAGAGACGTAATAGCTTTAATCTTTTCTAGATTAGCCTCAATGCCCCTGTTAGACACCAGAAAACCAAAGAGCTTGCCTGCCGGAACACCGAAGATGCACTTGTCCGGATTGAGCATCATCTTATAAACCCGAAGATTGTCAAAAGTCTCCTTGAGTTCATCTATCAATGTCTCTTTTTTCTTGGATTTTACCACAATATCATCCACATAAGCATGAATATTGCGCCCAATCTGAGTATGAAGACAATTCTGCACACAGCGCTGATAAGTTGCCTGGGCACTCTTGAGCCCAAAGGGCATAGACACATAACAGAAGGCTCCAAAGGGAGTGATGAAAGCTGTCTTCTCCTGGTCCTTAACTGCCATCTTGATCTGATGATATCCAGAATAAGCATCCAAGAAACTCAAACGCTCACAAACCATCGTAGCATCAATGATTTGATCAATACGAGGGAGGGCAAAGGGATCAGCTGGGCAAGCTTTGTTCAAATCTGTGTAATCCACACACATATGCTAAGTGCCGTTTTTCTTAAGTACCAGCACCGGATTAGCCAACCACTCTGGGTGAAACACCTCCATAATAAACCCTGCTTCCAACAGCCAGGCTACCTCTTCACCAATGGCCTTGCGCCTCTCTTCATTAAAACGGCAAAGAAATTGTTTGACCGGTTTGAATTTTGGATCAATATTAAGAGTGTGTTCAGCGAGTTCCCTTGGTACACCTCGCATGTCAGACGGTTTCCATGCAAAGATGTCCCGGTTCTCACGGATGAACTCGATAAGCGCGCCTTCCTATTTCGGATCCAAGTTGACGCTGATGCTGAACTGCTTGGATGAATCGCCAGGAACAAAATCAACCAATTTAGTCTCATCAGCCGATTTGAACTTCAAAGCCGGATCATGCTCTATAGTAGGCTTCTTCAAAGAAGTCATGTCTGTCGGATCAACATTGTCCTTATAGAACTTCAATTCCTCCGTTGCACAAACAGACTCAGCATAAGCTGCATCACCTTCCTCGCACTCCAGAGCAATCTTGTGGCTACAGTGAACCGTGATGGTCCCCTTATGACCCGGCATCTTGAGCTGCAGATAAACATAACACGGCCTTGCCATGAATTTAGCATAAATCGGCCATCCAAACAAGGCATGGTATGGACTTCTGATTTTAACCACTTCAAAGGTCACCGTTTCAGATCTTGAATCATGATCATCTCCAAAAACCACCTCCAGAGCTATCTTACCGACCGGCTAGGCCGATTTAATGGGCACCACACCGTGAAAAATGGTGTTTGACGGTTTAAGATTCTTATCTGTTAACCCCATAGCCGGAAGGTTTCGTAATACAAGATATTGATACTGCTCCCTCCATCCATGAGTACTTTGGTGAACTTATAACCTCCAACCTGTGGTGCAACCACCAAAGCTAGATGGCCGGGATTATCAACCCGGGGCGGATGATCCTCCCGACTCCAAACAATAGGCTGTTCAGACCAGCGCAGATAACGTGGCACTGCCGGTTCAACAGAATTCACTGCCCTTTTATGGAGCTTTTGATCGCGCTTGCGCAAGCTAGTGGTAAAAACGTGATACTGTCCACCATTTAGCTGCTTTGGGTTGCTCTGATAGCCCGACTGCTGCTGATTTCCCTGATGACTCTGCTGATTGTGACCACCTTGGTTGTTTTGGTTGCCCTGGTTATTCTGAAATCCTGAGTTTGAACCGCCACCGCCGTAACCCGGCCTGTGAAACCCTGGACCGGAACCGCCAGATGGACCCTGATCATACCGGAAGCGATCAGAGTTTTTGAATTCCCTCATGCTGAAACAATCCTTCCAGAGGTGCGTGGCTGGAACCTCCTTCGTCCCGTGCTTTGGGCAGGGCTGGTTTAACAGGCGCTCCAGATTCATGCCTCCACCGCGCTGGGGCGGTTTACCCTTACGACGCTGCGCATTGCCCTGCATATTGGTGTTAGCCACAAAATCTGAGTTGTCCGCTTTACGCTTACCATTGTTCCCGTGGCTCGCCTGGTTATGTTATCCTTTTGTACCGGCATTCTTCTTTCCCTTCTCCTGCTTTTCTTCATCAGAATCGGGGTCCTTGGTATTATCAGAATCAGCATACTTAACCAGAGCTTCCATGAGCATTCCCATATCGTTGCAGTGACGCTTGAGCCGTCCCAACTTCATCTTTAGTGACTTAAACCGGCAATTACCCTCCAAGGTCATGATTGCCGTATCAGCATTGATGCGGCCTAACGAATGCAGGATTTCTGAAACCCGGCGCACCCAATGAGTTGTTGATTCGTTCTCTCCTTGGACACAAGTAGCCAGATCCACAATGGACATGGGTTGTTTGCACGTATCCTTGAAGGTCGCTATAAACCGGGCCTTCAACTCATCCCATGAACTGATCGAGTTAACAGGCAGGCTCTTTAGCCAGGTACGAGCCGTTCCGTCTAACATCATGGTGAAGTATTTTGCACACGCCGCTTCATCCACATCCAACATCTCCATTGCCATCTCATAACTTTCAACCCACGCCTCGAGGGGTTGATCGGCGATATAATTAGGCACTTTACACGGACCCTTGAAATCCTTGGGCAGCCGCACATTACGTAGAGCCGGGGTGAGGCACGGCACTCCCCAAGAGCTAAAAACCAAACCACATTCAACTAATGCCGCTGGTTGAACTGGAGCAGCTTAATGATTTTGGTACTGCGCTGCCAACTGCGCTGCTAACTCTACTTCACATCGTGCTCTGCCATTATTTACCACATCCTGAGCATTCATACCGTCGTGCACCAGATTAGGCCCTCGAGGGGCATCACGGTGCCATGCACTGCTTGACACAGCCGGTTCGTCCATGTGCCTGCTATAACTCTTGCTCGGACGAGGGGTTGAATGTATTCTGTCTCGGCTGTAGGAATAAGCCTGCTACTGCACAACAACGGTTTGAAGAAGATCCCTGGCCCGTCGTGTCTCAACCCCCGCCAGTGAGTCACCCTCCATCGGAATAGTTGCCAAACGCGACGCTGCAGCAATCATGTTATCCAAAGGGCTAGAGAAGTGACCTGGCGGTGTTGTTACGTATTGCAGCGGGTTGTCCGTCCGTCAAGGCGGGTCCATCGCCCGTGGCTGATCCGGAGCTCCAGTCCCGGGTGCCTCGGTCCGGTTTACTACTGCCGGATTACTTGGCCCGGCTCCCGGTGCATTGATGAGATTCATTCCTTCATAAACCGGCGGCAGACGAGACCGGTACTTCCTCCACAGCACTTCGTTTGATGCGTTCTGATCCAACATAAGGCGGTAATTCTGTGCCTGGATCTACTGTGACTGGGCATCTAAAGTGGCCCGCTCTTCAGTCATCCTGGCTGCCTCAGCTGCCAAGTCCTCCTTGGCTTGAGCTATCTGGTCCTTCAACTTTGTAACCTCCGCATTATGCTGATCCTGGGTCTCTGGGGTGACTGCCGTGGTCAACAATGTCGTCAAAGCATACAATAAACTGGCAAGAACTTGAGCTGGCCGGTGCGCAGGGCCTCCTGCCCCAGCTACTGATCCAGAAACCATTGCTGCTGCAGATGAAGATTGCAAGGTGGGCTACGTACCGGCCATGAAGATAGCAACCCGGTTCGGCGGTTCAAAGGGGTCCGGAATACTGTCGCCATCGGAACAGCCCCCAATCCGGCCATCTTGCAACTGGTACAGCGACTCGGTTTCGCCAGTGGATGATTCGCCATCTGAGTAGATGGTTGTCTCACCGTCGGACACCGGTTCAGCTCCGGCACCATGGATGAATCCTACGAACGCACGCTTCATGGCAGGCTGAACCCGGGCAGGACTCGCACGCTGAGCCATCTCGACGAGGTTGGTCGAGATGTCCGGCTCAGGGCCCGGTTCATCGATCTTGCCGATGAAAACGTGAATTCCGCCAAAGGGGACCCGGTACCCGTACTCGATTGAGCCGGCCTCGGGGCCCCATCCTTCGTCGTTGATGTAGAGCTTGACGCGATGGCTCTTGGTCATCCGGCCAACCGCGCACCCTTTGAGCCATTCAAAGTTGCCCTTTAAGAACTCGAAACCATCATGCGATAGCCCCAGGGTGGGCACCAGCTGTCGTGGAATTAACACGTCAGATGTCCTGGCGGAAGGACTTAGTCGTGGAGCCATCGCAATGAGATTAGCTTAAAGGGGTTAAACCAGAACAAGGGACACGGGAAGTTTATACTAGTTCGGCCCCTTGTAGTGAAGGTAAAAGCCTACGATCCAGTTGTTGCAGGATTGATTTCTCTCCATGAGCAGGGAGCAAATCCACTTTACCTATCTCTCGAGCTGTTGTTTCTTGTCCCTGAACCACCGCCGGGTCGTCCCTTTATATACATAGGTTGACGCCTGCTACCTCTTGAGCATTGTGTTGGATTTCTCCGAAGAGGAGAGGATGATGCAGCAAAGTAGCGTAAGTATTTCCCTCGGTTTTTTGACAACCAAGGTATCAATCCAGTAGGAGACCACGCACAAGTCCCTCGCACCTACACAAAATGATAGCTCCTCGCAACCAACGTGATTAGGGGTTGTTAATCCCTTCACGGTCACTTACGAGGGTGAGATCTGATAGAGATGATAAATAATATTTTTGGTATTTTTGGTATATAGATACAAAGTGAAAAGTAAAAGGCAAAGTAAAAACAAAGCAAGTAATAAAGTAATGGAGATTGATATGATGAGAATAGACCCGGGGGCCATACGTTTCACTAGTGGCTTCTCTCAAGAGCATAGATATTCTACGGTGGGTGAACAAATTACTGTTGAGCAATTGATAGAATTGAGCATAGTCATGAGTATATCTAGGTATGATCATGTATATAGGCATCACGTCCAAGACAAGTAGACCGAAACGATTCTGCATCTACTACTATTACTCCACTCATCGACCGCTATCCAGCATGCATCTAGAGTATTAAGTTAAAAAATAGAGTAACGCCTTAAGCAAGATGACATGATGTAGAGGGATAAATTCATGCAATATGATAAAAACCACATCTTGTTATCCTCAATGGCAATAATACAATACGTGCCATGCTGCCCCTTTTGTCACTGGGAAAGGACACCGCAAGATTGAACCCAAAGCTAAGCACTTCTCCCATTGCAAGAACTACCAATCTAGTTGGCCAAACCAAACGGATAATTCGAAGAGACTTGCAAAGATAATTCAATCATGCATAAAAGAATTCAGAGAAGTGTCAGGACCCCGACTCAATGTCACATCGATCTAGCCTGTAACACCTCATATCACTTTGTGGCCTCACGCACGGTATTCCCACGGGTGTCGCCTTACCTTTGCCCGGGACCGTTTACGCCTTTTGGCTCACGTATATGATGATGTCACTAGCATTCATATGATAAGGAGCCCGGGCTGACATGACTAGTTGTAAACCCAAAGTGGCACAGACTTACAGGGACATGCATCCATGACCCAGCATCAAACGTGTCGGTCATCAGCAAGTGGGTCCAGGCTGTAGCACTGGGCTAGCAGGACTCCGGTAAATCGGGCTGTAGCGGGCTAACAGGACTCCGGTACTCAATGCGTGACATTTTCCCGAAGGGACAGACACGGGAACGAAGAAGGACACATGCCGGCCAGCCTAAGTGTTCGGAGCAGTAGAAAGCTACCATGGCTCAATGGAAACACTAGGAGACATTTCCCGGTAAGAGAGGCTACTAAAGATAAACAACTAGATAGTCAGATCCCACACATACCAAGCATTTCAATCATACACACAATATGCTCGATATGTGCAACTACAACAAGGCATCACAACATGACTCTACGACACAAGTACTTTATTTAAAGGCTCAGAGAGCCTTATATAACATACATACAAGTACGGGTCACACGACCCACATTCAAGTCATACAAGCATACAAGTCGACAGCGGAAGTATCTTGTCTGGGTACAGACAACTAGTAAAATAAAAGAGGCTTGGGTAAGCCTAGTTATACTACATGGTCCTTCACGTGCTCAGGATCACCACCTGGGCCTTAGTCTACTCGTCGATGTCAACGTCTATGAAGAACCCATCAGAAGGGGTTGCAGCGTCTTCTGAAAAACGTAAATTAAGCAACATGAGTACAAAGGTACTCAGCAAGTCTTACATCAGATCCTACATACATGCACATTATCAAGAAGGTTGGTGGGGTTATTGCAGCAAGCCAGCTTTGACCCTTGGCTAAGCTATCCTACGATACACCAACTTGAAATGGTTTTGCGCACACGAGTCCACTACTCACCACTTCAATACACCACCGAGGATCCACCTCCGTCATCCTACGGAAGAGCCATCCTCGGCACTCACGCTTATCTTGAGGCTTTTAGTAGTTTCCAGTTTACTTGTCTATGAACTGTATAGGCAACCAAGTAGTCCTTTACCGCGGATGCGGCTATTCGAATAGATTAGGTTAACCCTGTAGGGGTGTACTTCTTCATACACGCTCTAACCACTTACCGTCGTTTACACGACATGTACTCGACAACCTTCAAGCGGAAGCCTAACGTGGGTGTCGGCCATGACCTACCCAAACACCTAAGTCTCTAGTCCAGGTTTATCGCCTATCGAGGTTCCATCCGCGGGGAGTCCGGCCGAGGTTTCCCATACGGCCCCGAACGATGTGTACAGGGTTCTCGAGATACCTAACGGGTATCCGGTACACCGTGCCACGTACCTACCGCATCACAGCCCACCCCTACGGTCAGCGCTGTCCACGGCCTCCAGTAGGTTACAAACACCAGAAACTACTTGCAACTCCTGGACAGAGGACTAGGGTGAATAAGAAGCCGAGAGGGTCCATTGGTTTCGGGCCCAATGCATGGTAGTAGCTGATTCTTAAATCACACATACAGATCTCAGTGCTTAAGGTCGGCTTCAATGAAACAACCCACCATGTACTCCTACATGGCCTCTCATCGATACCTTTACCAAATCGTGTTCACCACATCACTCTCAAAACCGGCATGATCATTTCACTCTAGCCCATCACCCAGATGAACCAGACCTGACACGACTCTAAGCATAGCAGGCATAGCAAGGTAGGAACAACACATACATATGGCTCAATCAACTCCTACACATGCTAGTGGGTTTCATCTAGTTACTGTGGCAATGACAGGTCATGCAGAGGAAATGGGTTCAACTACCGTAGCACACAGCAGTTTGAAACGCGTTGTCTTAATGCAGTAAAAGAGAGCAGAAGCGAGAACATGGGATTGTATCAATATGATCAAATGGTTGGTTGCTTGCCTGATGGGTCGGTGCACTCGTAATGTTCTTCGTTGGGGTAATCACGGTACTCCTCGGAGGCAGAACCTGCCGCAGAGAACACCGATACACAACATCACCAAACAATATGCAACAATATGATGCATGCATGAGACAAGGCATATATGAGTGTGTTGGGCTAATGCAACTAGAACCAGATGGGTTTGAATCAATTTGAACCAGAGATTCAAATTTAAAACTCATAAATGGCCCTTTAAAGTTTTTTATCTTGTTCTGCACTAAACCTCAAGTTAGCTTGTTTAAACATGCATGAAACTAGTACAGATGGATAGATTGGATTTTTCTGATCATTTTTCATATATAACTTGTTTGATTTGGAGCTACGGTTGAATTTATATGAATTTTTGAAGTTTGCAACAATTTCTGGAATTAATAAATCATTTTAGATTTATTTTAATTTCAAAAAAGGTTTACTGCGTCAGCATGAGGTCATGCTGACCTCAGCAAGTCAACAGACCGGCCCAGGTCAAACTGACCAATGGGTCCAGGGTGTTAGTGGATAATTAACTAATTTAATTTAGTTTAAACTAATCTGGATAATTAGCAGAAGGGGGCCCCACCTGTCATTGACTCAACAGAGTCAACCAGGGCCCACCCGTGGTCAAAGTCAAAACGGTTGCACCGGCGTTTAGCCGCCGGCGAGCCCGACGCGGCGGCGGAAGTGGTTTTGGCCGTTCCGGCCTCCAAATGGGTCGCGGAGGGCATCAGGGTGGAGCTGAGGACGAGCCGCGGCTCTTGGTGGAGTCAGTTGGGGTCGGGGTGGCCGGAGTTGGCGCCGGCGACGACCTAGGCGGCCACCGGAGTTCGGGTGAAGGCGAACTCGGGGCTAGGGTGTGCGGTGAGGTGCCGGGAGTGCACGGTTGGACTCAACGCAGCGTGGTGAGTGCATTGGACACCGTGAGGTGGCCGGAGGATGGCCGGGAGCACGTCGGCGACGAGATCCGCGACAGTGCGTGCGGGTGATCTTCGTGCGGTGGCTACACGGCTCGGGGGCGAGAGAGGAAGGGTAGGAGGGGTAGCTAGGCTCACAGAGCACCCGTAGAGGCCACCGGCGGGGTCGGGGACGAGCTGATGCGGCGACGGCGTTGAAGGGGATCTATGGCGATGGCGAACTCGGGCGAGGTCGGTGCGGTGGACTCGGGCCACACGAGCACACGAGGCTCGGCTTGCTCGAAGGAGAGGAGGGTGGCGGAGCTCGTGGACACGGTGGCGCGGCGTGGGGTTGACGGAGAGCGCGTATACGGCATAGGCACGGCGGCGGTGGCGTCGACCATGGTGTGGGAGAGCGAGGGAGAGGAGCTAGAGAGGAGAGGAGGTGTCTGGGGGGTTCGGGGGAGAGAGAGGGGTCGATCCACGTCTCAGCTGGACGAGGGGAGCGGCGAGGCAGCGACCAGGTGCGTGGCACCCATGCGGTGCTCGCCGCCGAGCACCTGCCTGCCTGCCTGGCCGAGCCAAGCAGCTCGCTGGCGCAGCAGCTGGGCTGGGCCGGCAGGTGGGCCGGCTAGTAGGCGCCAGGTAAGGGTTTTCCTATTTTCTGTTTTTTCTCTTTTTCTATTATTCTGCAACTTTGTTGAATTTTTAAAAATACCTAGAAAGTTCCAAAATTCACCAAACTGCTCCTGGTCCAAAGTTGGAATATTTCCAACATGAAACATTTCAGTTTAGGAATATTTGAGCATTTGAAATATTTTATATAATATTAAATGCCCAAATTCAAATACTTATCATTTAATTCAAAGACCCTAAGATGACCTAGAAAATTGTGCAACACTTTTGGCAGAGGTTTTGAACCAAGACAAAAATGATGGACATTTTAGAAGGGCATTTCAGGTTCATTGAAAAAGTTTTTAGTAAACCCTAGTTGGTTTCAGAGGGGGCTGGGGGTTCTGACATCCCCATTTCAGGTTCATGATGCAACACTCTAATGCATGAACTAGCTAGGGTGTGACAACTCACCCCCACTCAAAAGAATCTCATCCCGAGATTTGGGTTCCTCCAGGAAGAAGGCGGGATACTCGAGTCGAAGACGATCCTCCCTTTCCCAAGTTGCTTCATTCTCAGAATGGTGCGACCATTGAACCTTGAGAAACTTGATATTATGACGTCGAGTGGTACGCTCGGTCTGATCGAGGATACGAACGGGGTATTCTCGATACGTGAGATTATCTTGGAGATCAAGCGTTTCGTGGTCCACTCCACGGATAGGATCCGAGAAGCAACGCCTGAGTTGAGAAACGTGGAAGACGTCGTGGACTCTGGAGAGATGCGGAGGTAGTTCCAATTGGTAGGCAACTTCTCCTCGTTTTGCGAGAATGCGAAAAGGTCCAATGTAACGAGGAGCCAATTTGCCTTTGATACTGAAACGATGGGTTCCCTTCAGAGGTGTAACCCAAAGATAAGCCTTCTCATCAACCTCAAACGTCATAACCTTATGTTTTCGGTCATATTGACTCTTTTGACGAGATTGAGCTGTTTTCAACTTTTCACGAACGATGCGAACTTGCTCTTCTGCTTCCTGAATCATATCCGGGCCAAAGAATTGTCTTTCCCCGGTTTCCGACCAGTTAAGAGGTGTTCGACACCTTCGTCCATAGAGAACTTCAAAAGGGGCTTTACCCCAGCTAGATTGATAGCGGTTGTTGTAAGCGAATTCGGCAAATGGAAGGCACTTCTCCCATTCCACTCCGAATGAGATAACAGAAGCTCGAAGCATGTCTTCTAGAATATGGTTGACGCGTTCCACTTGACCACTTGATTGAGGGTGGAAAGCGGTGCTAAAAGAAAGGCGGGTTCCCATAGCATTTTGGAAACTTTCCCAAAATCGAGAGGTGAAAAGACTTCCTCGATCCGAGTTAATTTCCAAAGGAACACCATGGAGAGACACTATTCGGGAGATGTACAAGTCTGCTAACTGACTAGCAGTTATACTCTCACGAACAGGCAGGAAATGGGCCACTTTGGAAAGACGATCGATAACGACGAAGATAGCATTATTCCCTCTCTTGGTCCTGGGAAAACCGGTGATGAAGTCCATACCAATTTTATCCCATTTCCATTCAGGAATAGCTAGGGGTTGAAGGGTGCCAGCAGGCCGTTGATGCTCTGCTTTTACACGACGGCAGACGTCGCAATTAGCAATATACTGAGCAATTTCTCTCTTCATCCTAGTCCACCAGAACCTCTGGCGTAGGTCCTGATACATCTTGGTGCTACCGGGATGAATAGTGAGAGGAGATTCATGAGCTTCCTTAAGGATCAATCGCCTCAGGTTTCGCACCTTGGGAACCACTAGCCGATTCCCGAAGTATACAACTCCTTGATCATCGATGGAGAAACAATTCGCAACTCCTTTTTTGATGTTTCTCTTGATGCGGGAAATTCCCGGATCTACTTTCTGTGCTTTGATGATCTGATCCGTAAGGGTAGGTTTCGCCACCAAGGTGGAAAGGAATCCTTGAGGAACAATGTGGAGATTAAGTTTCCAAAATTCCTCATGGAGAAGTGGTTGACTTTGTTGCGACATTAGATTATTGCAATAAGATTTATGACTTAGCGCATCAGCCATGACATTGGCTTTCCCTGGGGTATAAGTTATTCCTAAGTCGAAATCTGTGATCAACTCGACCCAACGTCTTTGCCTGAGATTCAAGTCCGGTTGGGTGAATATATACTTCAGACTTTGGTGATCAGTGTAGATTTCGCAACGATTACCGAGAAGGTAATGTCGCCAAGTTTTGAGTGCATGGACTACAGCTGCAAGCTCTAGATCATGAGTGGGGTAGTTTTCCTCATGTGGGTGTAATTGCCGTGAAGCATAAGCAATTACTTGTCGATCTTGCATGAGAATACAGCCTAGTCCTTGTCGCGAGGCGTCGCAGTAGATAACAAAATCCTTGGAAAATCCGGTGGTACCAGTACGGGAGCAGAAGTTAGACGTCTTTTCAGTTCCTGGAAACTATGCTCACATTGTGGGGTCCACTCGAACTTTTTATCTTTCTTGAGGAGTTCAGTTAGAGGTTTAGCAACTTTGGAGAAATTCTCGACAAAGCGACGGCAATAGCTCGCTAAGCCCAGAAAACTCCGAACTTGCCTGACCGATTCAGGTGGAGTCCAATTAAGGATGGCTTGAACTTGCCCAGGGTTAACAGCAATACCTTTACCAGAAATTACATGTCCAAGATAGGTCACTTCTGACAACCAAAATTCACATTTAGAGAATTTGGCATAAAGGCGATGCTCTCGAACTTTCTTCAACACTAGCCTTAGATGTTCTGCATGTTCTTCCTCGTTCTTGGAGTAGATGAGTATATCATCGAGGTAAACCACGACGAATTTATCCAAATACTCCATGAAGATTGAGTTCATCAACCGAGAGAAAGTGGCTGGAGCGTTGGTTAAACCAAAAGACATGACGGTGTACTCGTATTGGCCATAACGAGTAACAAAAGCCGTTTTAGGAATGTCCCCGTTCCTAATTTTGATTTGATGGTAGCCCAACCTCAAATCCATTTTGGAGAAGACTGAGGATCCAGCGAGCTGATCATAAAGGTCGTTGATCCTGGGGAGCGGATACTTGTTCTTAATTGTGACCAAGTTGACAGGTCGATAATCTACAACCATCCGGTCCGTACCATCCTTCTTCTTGACGAAGAGGACGGGGCAAGCCCATGGAGACGAACTAGGTCGGATGAAACCCTTTTTCAAGGACTCATCGAGTTGTTTCTTAAGCTCGGCTAGTTTAAAAGGTGCCATCTTATAGGGTCTTCTGGAAATCGGGACAGTTCCTGGGATGAGATCTATCATGAATTCGACATCTCTGTCAGGTGGAACACCTGGCAATTCCTCTGGAAAGACATCCGGGAAGTCACGGACTACCGGAACGTCTTCAAGGTCTGGCAAGGGACTGGCGTTAAGAGAATATAGTTGTCGTTTAGCTACTCGGGTCAGGACATTGACTATCTTTCCCGAAGGGTGTGTGAGTTGAACAGTCCTAGAGAAGCAATCAATCTTGGCATGATGGGCTGACATCCAATCCATACCCAAGATAACGTTAATATCTGAAGATTTAAGAGCTATCAAAGACGCAAGAAAAACAAGTCTGTCGACTTGAATTTCATTTCCATGGCTTATGCTAGAGGTTTGCCATTTGGATCCCGGGGTTTGAATTACCATGGGGGTAGGCATCTCACAGAATGTGGTGTTATGCAGTCGAGCATAACTCTCGGATATGAATGAATGAGAGGCTCCAGTATCAAAAAGAACAGATGCCGGGTGGCAGTTAACAAGAAGCGTACCGAGAACGACGTTGGGATCTTCTTGAGCCTCTTCCGCAGAAACACAATTAACATGGCCACGGGCAGTGGTGGCCGGCTTGGCGTAGAACACTTTCCGTGTCGGCTTGCCGCGGCCAACAGTTTTGGTTGTCTGGTTGGGGTTGGTTTGGGGACACTCGCGCATATAGTGGCCTGATTCCCCACACTTGAAGCACGTCACGGAACTGGTGCGTGGAGGAGCATTGTTGGTTGGACCACCATAAGGCTTGGCTGGTGCATACTGTTGAGCTGGGCGAGGCGCCTAGAAGGATGGCCTCGGTGTAAACCTGGGTGGCAGGGCAGTGTTAGGCACCCACACGCGGTGCTTCTGAGGACCAGCACCGGATGAGGAACCCATGTCACGGCCATGCTTACGTGTTGCTTCATAATCAGTCTGACCAGTCTCAGCACTGATGGCCTTGTTAACAAGCTTCTGAAAAGATGTGCACTCATGCAGACGGAGGTCGCGGCGAAGCTTAGGACTAAGTCCCTTACGGAACCTTGCCTGCTTCTTGGCATCAGTAGAAACTTCCTCCATTGCATAACGGGCAAGGTTACCAAACTCCCTGCTGTAAGCGTCAACAGAGAGTCGACCTTGAGTGAAACTACAGAACTCCTCACGTTTACGGTCCATAAGACCCTCCGGAATGTGGTGTTCACGGAAAGCCTCGCTGAATTCAACCCAAGTAGTGACATGGTCCGCTGGGCGCATAGCTCCATAATTCTCCCACCATAGACTGGCGGGGCCTTCAAGATGATATGCAGCAAAGGTGACCTTGTCAGCCTCAGCTACTAGCGCAGAACGCAGTTTGTGAGAAATACTGTGAAGCCAGTCATCAGCGTCGAGAGGCTCGACGGAGTGGTGGAACGTGGGTGGATGTAACTTGATGAAATCACTGAGTGACACCAAGTTAGTCCTCTGATGGTGTGCTGTGTTCTGTTCAATACACTCCAACAAACGGTTGGTCTCCCGCTTGTTTCTCTCAGCTTCCAGCATAACTTCGGCTAGAGAAGGAGGGTGAGGCAGGTTTGTTTCCCCAACTCTGCTGCCTTCGGCCTGCTCTGGGGGAGCAGGGTTGTTGCGAGTGTTGACCATCCTAGGAAAACAAGACATTGGTTTAGTCCAAAATGATAAGATTCCGACATAGAATGTAGAATGTAATGGACAACTCAGAATGCAAGATGATCATCCGAATGACATGGTAGATACAGAAACTACTTCATTTATTCCACCGTCATACACACCATACAAGGTTTAGTACATAGCCAAACAAAGTACTACTACGGTGAAAGAGGATTACATATCATCGGAGGCATCCCAAGTTCCTATACATTATTTTTCCTACACCCCCGGAATTACTACACGCTAAGTCATATTCCACAAGTCACGCAGGACGGTGGAAATACAACTATTACAATACCTAGTGGAACTACTACTATCTCAGTCATCTCCGTAGTAGTTCTCATAGAAGTCTCCTCCATAGCCTGGAAGTTCAACGTGAGCATCCGGAAACAAACGGTCCTGAGGAGCCTGTGGACCAAAAGGGCTAGGGTGAGGTCTCGGACCAACAAACGGTGGCCTGCAAGGACCACGAGGTGGGGTGATGCCTCCCACATCACGCCAATCCATCATGTCCGGCAGAGCAGACCTAACAGGATACAAATCTCTCATATCCATGCATCCAGCTTGCACAGCCGGTGCAAACCGAGTCAAGGTGGCCCAATGATCAGCGCGGGTGTTGAAAAGCTCCATTCTCAAGGCCCGATTCTCTCGGTCCTTATCCTCGAGCAACTCAGCAGTGGTGCGAGTTAGTGAGTCCTCCTGGCTGGAGTCAGCATAGATAGCCCGGAGATAACCGTGCGCTCCAGGAAGTGAAGCTGGCATATACCGAAAGTCGGTGTTGCGAAGCAGACCAGTCCTGACTCGCATGATGGTCATCATAGAATAAGCCGCATCTTGCACAGCCATCTCAATAGTAACACCGAGCCCATAGGAACAGTGAAGAGCCTCGGTAGAACCAGGATAAGAGGGAAATATCCGGACGGTGCAAAGATACTAGCTTTGGTTAAAGTCTCAATACTGCTCTTCGACCGTGTATTCGGGATACCAATGATAACCCGTCTCCATCATCACTCGGACTAACATGGTCGTATGACCGGTCACACCAATGCATCGGGTCAGGCGAACCACTTGATTTTGGTCGCGAGTGGCCATCTGAAAGCACAACCATAATGCAAAGGCATTAGAATTTCTAGCAAAATTTCGACAGCATACCGGCTGTAAATGCTCAAGAAGGGTTTGAGACATTTATCAAAAAATTGCATAGACACTCAACAACATCATATCAAGGTTCTGGGTCCAAAATAGCAACATAACGAAGTAGTAGAACTGAGCTAGGCTTGTAGTCATCAAACCTATAAGGTACTACTGATTAGTAACACGTGAACCTGATAGAGAGAGAAGATCCTAATCCTTAATCCCCGGTAGAAGAATGGACTGACTCAGATCAGAATGCCATGAGGTAAAGAAGTAAAAAAACCTTACGTACCATCCCACAATCAATTCCCCTACATATAACTAAAGCATTTCTAGACTCAACATCGACCAGTTTGGCTTGGAGAACCTATAGGCAGTCCGGCTCTGATGCCAACGCTGTCAGGACCCCGACTCAATGTCACATCGGTCTAGCCTGTAACACCTCATATCACTTTGCGGCCTCACGCACGGTATTCCCACGGGTGTCGCCTTACCTTTGCTCGGGACCGTTTGCGCCTTTTGGCTCACGTATATGATGATGTCGCTAGCATTCATATGATAAGGAGCCCGGGCTGACATGACTAGTTGTAAACCCAAAGTGGCACAGACTTACAGGGACAGGCATCCATGACCCAGCATCGAACGTGTCGGTCATCAGCAAGTGGGTCCGGGCTGTAGCACTAGGCTAGCAGGACTCTGGTAAACCGGGCTGTAGCGGGCTAACAGGACTCCGGTACTCAATGCGTGACATTTCCCCGAAGGGACAGACACGGGAACGAAGAAGGACACATGCCGGCCAGCCTAAGTGTTCCGGAGCAGTAGCAAGCTACCATGGCTCAATGGAAACACTAGGAGACATTTCCCGGTAAGAGAGGCTACTAAAGATAAACAACTAGATAGTCAGATCCCACACATACCAAGCATTTCAATCATACACACAATATGCTCGATATGTGCAACTACAACAAGGCATCACAACATGACTCTACGACACAAGTACTTTATTTAAAGGCTCAGAGAGCCTTACATAACATACATACAAGTACGGGTCACACGACCCACATTCAAGTCATACAAGCATACAAGTCGACAGCGGAAGTATCTTATCTGGGTACAGACAACTAGTAAAATAAAAGAGGCTTGGGTAAGCCTAGTTATACTACATGGTCCTTCACGTGCTCAGGATCACCACCTGGGCCTTAGTCTACTCGTCGATGTCAACGTCTATGAAGAACCCATCAGAAGGGGTTGCAGCGTCTTCTGAAAAACGTAAATTAAGCAACATGAGTACAAAGGTACTCAGCAAGTCTTACATCAGATCCTACATACATGCACATTATCAAGAAGGTTGGTGGGGTTATTGCAGCAAGCCAGCTTTGACCCTTGGCTAAGCTATCCTACGATACACCAACTTGAAATGGTTTTGCGCACACGAGTCCACTACTCACCACTTCAATACACCACCGAGGATCCACCTCCGTCATCCTACGGAAGAGCCATCCTCGGCACTCACGCTTATCTTGAGGCTTTTAGTAGTTTCCAGTTTACTTGTCTATGAACTGTATAGGCAACCAAGTAGTCCTTTACCGCGGACGCGGCTATTCGAATAGATTAGGTTAACCCTGCAGGGGTGTGCTTCTTCATACACGCTCTCACCACTTACCGTCGTTTACACGACATGTACTCGGCAACCTTCAAGCGGAAGCCCAACGTGGGTGTCGGCCATGACCTACCCAAACACCTAAGTCTCTAGTCCAGGTTTATCGCCTATCGAGGTTCCATCCGCAGGGAGTCCGGCCGAGGTTTCCCATACGGCCCCGAACGATGTGTACAGGGTTCCCGAGATACCTAACGGGTATCCGGTACACCGTGCCACGTACCTACCGCATCACAGCCCACCCCTACGGTCAGCGCTGTCCACGGCCTCCAGTAGGCTACAAACACCAGAAACTACTTGCAACTCCTAGACAGAGGACTAGGGTGAATAAGAAGCCGAGAGGGTCCATTTGTTTCGGGCCCAATGCATGGTAGTAGCTGATTCTTAAATCACACATACAGATCTCAGTGCTTAAGGTCGGCTTCAATGAAACAACCCACCATGTACTCCTACATGGCCTCTCATCGATACCTTTACCAAATCGTGTTCACCACATCACTCTCAAAACCGGCATGATCATTTCACTCTAGCCCATCACCCAGATGAACCAGACCTGACATGACTCTAAGCATAGCAGGCATAGCAAGGTAGGAACAACACATACATATGGCTCAATCAAGTCCTACACATGCTAGTGGGTTTCATCTAGTTATTGTGGCAATGACAGGTCATGCAGAGGAAATGGGTTCAACTACCGTAGCACACAGCAGTTTGAAACGCGTTGTCTTAATGCAGTAAAAGAGAGCAGAAGCGAGAACATGGGATTGTATCGATATGATCAAATGGTTGGTTGCTTGCCTGATGGGTCGGTGCACTCGTAATGTTCTTCATTGGGGTAATCACGGTACTCCTCGGAGGCAGAACCTGCCGCAGAGAACACCGATACACAACATCACCAAACAATATGCAACAATATGATGCATGCCTGAGACAAGGCATATATGAGTGTGTTGGGCTAATGCAACTAGAACCAGATGGGTTTGAATCAATTTGAACCAGAGATTCAAATTTCAAACTCATAAATGGCCCTTTAAAGTGGTTTATCTTGTTCTGCACTAAACCTCAAGTTAGCTTGTTTAAACATGCATGAAACTATTATAGATGGATAGATTGGATTTTTCTGATCATTTTTCATATATAACTTGTTTGATTTGGAGCTACGGTTGAATTTATATGAATTTTTGAAGTTTGCAACAATTTCTGGAATTTATAAATCATTTTAGATTTATTTTAATTTCAAAAAAGGTTTACTGCGTCAGCATGAGGTCATGCTGACCTCAGCAAGTCAACAGACCGGCCCAGGTCAAACTGACCAGTGGGTCCAGGGTGTCAGTGGATAATTAACTAATTTAATTTAGTTTAAACTAATCTGGATAATTAGCAGAAGGGGGCCCCACCTGTCATTGACTCAACAGAGTCAACCAGGGCCCACCCGTGGTCAAAGTCAAAACGGCTGCACCGGCGTTTAGCCGCCGGCGAGACCGACGCGGCGGCGGAAGTGGTTTTGGCCGTTCCGGCCTCCAAATGGGTCGCGGAGGGCATCGGGGTGGAGCTGAGGACGAGCCGCGGCTCTTGGTGGAGTCAGTTGGGTCGGGGTGGCCGGAGTTGGCGCCGGCGACGACCTAGGCGGCCACCGGAGTTCGGGTGAAGGCGAACTCGGGGCTAGGGTGTGCGGTGAGGTGCGGGGAGTGCACGGTTGGACTCAACACAGCGTGGTGAGTGCGTTGGACACCGTGAGGTGGCCGGAGGATGGCCGGGAGCACGCTGGCGACGAGATCCGTGGCGGTGCGTGCGGGTGATCTTCGTGCGGTGGCTACACGGCTCGGGGCGAGAGAGGAAGGGTAGGAGGGGTAGCTAGGCTCACAGAGCACCCGTAGAGGCCACCGGCGGGGTCGGGGATGAGCTGATGCGGCGACGGTGTTGAAGGGGATCTACGGCGATGGCGAACTCGGGCTAGGTCGGTGCGGTGGACTCGGGCCACACGAGCACACGGGGCTCGGCTTGCTCGAAGGAGAGGAGGGTGGCAGAGCTCGTGGACACGGTGGCGCGGCGTGGGGTTGACGGAGAGCGCGTCTACGGCGTAGGCACGGCGGCGGTGGCGTCGGCCATGGCGTGGGAGAGCGAGGGAGAGGAGCTGGAGAGGAAAGGAGGTGTCTGGGGGGTTCGGGGGAGAGAGAGGGGTCGATCCACGTCTCAGCTGGACGAGGGGAGCGGCGAGGCGGCGACCAGGTGCGTGGCACCCATGCGGTGCTCGCCGCTGAGCACCTGCCTGCCTGCCTGGCCGAGCCAAGCAGCTCGCTGGCGCGGCAGCTGGGCTGGGCCGGCAGGTGGGCCGGTTAGTAGGCGCCAGGTAAGGGTTTTCCTATTTTCTGTTTTTTCTCTTTTTCTATTATTCTGCAACTTTGTTGAATTTTTAAAAATACCTAGAAAGTTCCAAAATTCACCAAACTGCTCCTGGTCCAAAGTTGGAATATTTCCAACATGAAACATTTCAGTTTAGGAATATTTGAGCATTTGAAATATTTTATATAATTTTAAATGCCCAAATTCAAATACTTATCATTTAATTCAAAGACCCTAAGATGACCTAGAAAATTGTGCAACACTTTTGGCAGAGGTTCTGAACCAAGACAAAAATGATGGACATTTTAGAAGGGCATTTCAGGTTCATTGAAAAAGTTTTTAGTAAACCCTAGTTGGTTTCAGAGGGGGCTGGGGGTTCTGACATCCCCATTTCAGGTTTCTGTTGAAAGATAAAACATGATGCAACACTCTAATGCATGAACTAGCTAGGGTGTGACAAGAAGATTCAAATATTATTCATAGATAAGCTGGATCATAAACCCACAATTCATCGGTCTCAACAAACACACCGCAAAAAGAAGATTACATCGAATAGATCTCCACGAGAGAGGGGGGGACATTGTATTGAGATCCAAAAAGAGATAAGAAGCCATCTAGCTACTAGCTATGGACCCGAAGGTCTGAAGTAAACTACGCACACTTCATCGGAGGGGCTATGGTGTTGATGTAGAAGCCCTCCATGGTGGATGCCCCCTCCGGCGGAGCTCCGGAACAGGCCCCAAGATGGGATCTCGTGGATATAGAAGGTTGCGGCGGTGGAATTAGGTTTTTGGCTCCTGTTCTGATCGTTTGGGGATACGTAGGTATATATAGGAGGAAGGAGTACGTCGGTGGAGCAATAGGGGGCCCACGAGGCAGGGGGGCGCGCCCCCCACCCTCGTGACCGCATCTATTACTTCTTGGAGTAGGGTCCAAGTCTCCTGGATCACGTTCGGTGAGAAAATCACGTTCCCAAAGGTTTCATTCCGTTTGGACTCCGTTTGATATTCCGTTTCTTCTAAACAAAGAAATAGGCAAAAAAAACAGCAATTCTGGGCTGGGCTTCCGGTTAATAGGTTAGTTCCAAAAATAATATAAAAATGGAAAATAAAGCCCAATATAGTCCAAAACAGTAGATAAAGTAGCATGGAGCAATAAAAAATTATAGATACGTTAGAGACGTATCAGGCATCCCCAAGCTTAATTCCTGCTCGTCCTCGAGTAGGTAAATGATAAAAAAGAATTTTTGAAGCGGAGTGATACTTTGGCATAATTTCAATGTAAATCTTCTTAATTGTGGCATGAATATTTAGATCTGAAAGATTCAAGACAAAAGTTCATATTGACATAAAAATAATAATACTTCAAGCATACTAATCAAAGCAATCATGTCTTCTCAAAATAGCATGGCAAAAGAAAGTTCATCCCTACAAAATCATATAGTTAGGCTATGCTTCATTTTCATCACACAAAGATGTTCCCAACTTCTATACCCCCGATGACAAGCCAAGCAATTGTTTCATACTTAAATAATCTCAAACTTTTTCAACCTTTACGCAATACATGAGCGTGAGCCATGGATATAGCACTATGGGTGGAATAGAATATGATGAAGGGGATTGTGTGGAGAAGACAAAAAATAAGAAAGTCTCACATTGACGAGGATAATCAACGGGATGCCCATCAATTGATGTCAACATGAGGAGTAGGGATTGCCATGCAACGAATGCACTAGAGCTATGTATGCTCAACAAAAGAAAACTAGTGTGTGTGCATCCAACTTGCTTGCTCATGAAGACCTAGGGCATTTGAGGAAGCCCATCGTAGGAATATACAAGCCAAGTTCTATAATGAAAAATTCCCACTAGTATAAAAAGACAACTTATGAGACTCGCTACATGAAGAACAAGGTGCTACTTTGAAGCACAATATATGAGACTCACTACACGAAGAACAAGGTGCTACTTTGAAGCACAAGTGTGGAAAAGGAGATAGTAGCATTGCCCTTTTTTTATTATTACTTTTTATTTTTTTGGCCTTTTTTTGGCCTTTCTTTTTTTTTCTTTTTGGGCAATGCTCTAATAATGATGATCATCACACTTCTATTGATTACAACATAAGGATTACAACTCGAAACTTAGAACAAGATATGACTCTATATGAATGCCTCCGGCGGTGTACCGGGATGGTGCAATGAATCAAGAGTGACATGTATGAAAAATAATGCATGGTGGCTTTGCCACAAATACGATGTCAACTACATGATCATGCAATGGCAATATGACAAAAGTAATGTATGTCATGATGATGATGATGGAAGTTGCATGGCAATATATCTCGAATGGCTATGGAAATGCCATAATAGGTAGGTATGGTGGCTGTTTTGAGGAAGATATAAGGAGGTTTATGTGTGATAGAGCGTATCATATCACGGGGTTTGGATGCACCGGCGAAGTTTGCACCAACTCTCAAGGTGAGAAAGGGCAATGCACGGTACCGAAGAGGCTAGCAAAGGCAGAAAGGTAAAAGTGTGTATAATCCATGGACTCAATATTAGTCAAAAGAACTCATATACTTATTGCAAAAATTTATAAGTCATCAAAAATCAAGTACTACGCGCATGCTCCTAGGGGGATAGATTGGTAGGAAAAGACCATCGCTCGTCCCCGACCGCCACTCATAAGGATGCACAAGCCAGGTACACTTCATGCTTCAAATTTGTTACACAACTTTAACCATACGTGCATGCTACGGGATTTGCTAACTTCAACACAAGCATTTCTCAAATTCATAATCACCCAACTAGCACGACTATGATATTATCACCTCCATATCTCAAAACAATTATCAAGCATCAAACTTATCTTAGTATTCAACGCACTCAAAAGAAAGTTTCACATATCTTGAATACCAAGTATATTAATATTAAGCAAATTACCATGCTATTAACGACTCTCAAAATAATCTAAGTGAAGCATGAGAGATCAATAGTTTCTTTAAAACAAATCCACCACCGTGCTCTAAAAGATCTAAGTGAAGCACTAGAGCAAAAATTATCACGCTCAAAAGATATAAGTGAAGCACTATGAGCAAAACTATCAAGCTCAAAAGATATAAATGAAGCACATAGAGTATTCTAGCAAATTCCAATTCATGTATGGCTCTATCAAAAGGTGTGTACAGCAAGGATGATTGTGGTAAACTAACAAGCAAAGACGCAAATAATACAAGACGCTCCAAGCAAAACACATATCATGTGGTGAATAAAAATATAGCTCCAAGTAAATTACCGATGAAAGTAGACGAAAGAGGGGATGCCTTCCGGGGCATCCCCAAGCTTTGAATTTTTGGTGTCCTTGGATTCTCTTGGGGGTGCCATGGGCATCCCCAAGCTTAGGCTCTTGCTACTCCTTGTTCCATAATCCATCAAAAGAATTCACCCAAAACTTGAAAACTTCACAACACAAAACTCAATAGAAATCTCGTGAGCTCCGTTAGAGAAAGAAAACAAAGGACTACTTAAAGGTACTGTAATGAACTCACTCTTTATTTATATTGGTGTTAAACCTACTGTATTCCAACTTCTCTATGGATCATAAACTATTTTACTAGTCATAGATTCATCAAAATAAGCAAACAACACACGCAAAACAAAATCTGTCAAAAACAGAACAGTCTGTAGCAATCTGTAACTAATGCAAACTTATGGAACTCTAAAAATCCTACCAAAATAGGAAGTCCTGGAAAATTTGTCTATTGAACAGCAGCAAAAAGAATCAACGCAAAAGCACGTTCCTGTGATTTAACAAAATTATATTCGTGCGCGCAAAGTTTCTGTTTTCAGCAGAATCAAATCAACTATCATCGTAGGTTATCCTATAGGTTCTTCTTGGCACAAACAATAATTAAAACATAAAACCACATCCAAACAGAGGCTAGATGGATTATTTATTCCTAAACAGAAGCAAAAGCAAAAGCTAAAAATAAAATTGGGTTGCCTCCCAACAAGCGCTATCGTTTAACGCCCCTAGCTAGGCATAAAAGTAAGGATAGATCTAGGTAGTGCCGTAGTAATAAGATAGATCGCTGAAACTCATTTCATATTCTCTATGTTCGGCAGCAAGTTTTCTTTGAGGCAAGCAAAAGTAATCAAAAGGGCTAAATTTAATAGGGCAAAAATCCCCAAGATCAATTTTAGGAGGTATAGGTTCCTCTTTTGGCCCTTCATAATGCACAACCAATTCATCATTATAAGCGTTCTTTTGACAGAACCTTGTGAGTCTATACTCAAGAGAGTATCCTAACTCATTATTTCGAATAGCCAAATCATCATTAAGTTCAGAGATTCTATCAATTAAAATGTTGGTTGGCACCTTTTTTCTAAGGTTTTCATTGAAAGCAACATAGTCAAGAGATTGAAAACGCATAATTTCTTCTTGATCAAAGAGGATAGATTCTATGGGAGGACGGCCGGCGTCCACCCTATAATGCGCAAAGATTTCTTTGGCCTCTTTTATTATAAATCTGAATTCATGAGCCAAAAAGATAGTAGCGGCACGCTTAACAGAGGAGTGTTCGATATTAGAAAATTCAAGGAAAATCCTTTGTATGGAAGGGTGCATATGCATAAATTGCCTTTCAAGTTCAACGATAAGCATGGCAATGGCGTCCGCAAGACTACTAGTTCTATGAAGAATAGGACTGCCCATAGAGGGCAAAGCACCGGCACAAGTAAAGAAATCTTGAATAACTCCTTTTCCAATAATATTACCACTACCGATTCGAAATCTTTTTGTATGATAGATAGGGGATTCTTCAGCAGGAGCTTCGGAATTTTCCATGATATTATTATCGCCCATGTCGGCAATATTTCTCCAATTTCAGACATAACAACAAGCAAGCAAACTGACACACGAGCAAACAAAAAGGCAACGGGAAAAAGAGGAGGAGATTGGGAAAGAAAGGGCGAATAAAATGGCAAGGGTGAAGTGGGGGAGAGGAAAACGAGAGGCAAATTGCAATAATGTAATGTGAGAGATAGGTATTGTGATGCGTACTTGGTATGGTTGACTTGCTCTTGCGTGAGCCTCTCCGGCAACAGCGCCAGAAATTCTTCTTGCTACCTCTTGAGCACTGCGTTGGATTTCCCCGAAGAGGAGAGGATGATGCAGCAAAGTAGCGTAAGTATTTCCCTCAGTTTTTGAGAACCAAGGTATTAATCCAGTAGGATACCACGCACAAGTCCCTCGCACCTACACAAAACGATAGCTCCTCGCAACCAACGTGATTAGGGGTTGTCAATCCCTTCACGGTCACTTACGAGAGTGAGATCTGATAGAGATGATAAATAATATTTTTGGTATTTTTGGTATATAGATGCAAAGTGAAAAGTAAAAGGCAAAGTAAAAACAAAGCAAGTAATAAAGTAATGGAGATTGATATGATGAAAATAGACCCGGGGGGCATAGGTTTCACTAGTGGCTTCTCTCAAGAGCATAGATATTCTAGGTGGGTGAACAAAGTACTGTTGAGCAATTGATAAAATTGAGCATAGGTATGACTATATCTAGGTATGATCATGTATATAGGCATCACGTCCAAGACAAATAGACCAAAACGATTCTGCATCTACTACTATTACTCCACTCATCGACCGCTATCCAGCATGCATCTAGAGTATTAAGTTAAAAAACAGAGTAACGCCTTAAGCAAGATCACATGATGTAGAGGGGTAAATTCATGCAATATGATAAAAAACATCTTGTTATCCTCAATGGCAACAATACAATACGTGCCTTGCTGCCCCTTTTGTCACTGGGAAAGGACACCGCAAGATTGAACCCAAAGCTAAGCACTTCTCCCATTGCAAGAACTACCAATCTAGTTGGCCAAACCAAACGGATAATTCGAAGAGACTTGCAAAGTTAACTCAATCATACATAAAAGAATTCAAAGAAGATTAAAATATTATTCATAGATAAGCTGGATCATAAACCCACAATTCATCGGTCTCAACAAACACACCGCAAAAAGAAGATTACATCGAATAGATCTCCACGAGAGAGGGGGAGAACATTGTATTGAGATCCAAAAAGAGAGAAGAAGCCATCTAGCTACTAGCTATGGATCCGAAGGTCTGAAGTAAACTACTCACACTTCATCGGAGGGGCTATGGTGTTGATGTAGAAGCCCTCCATGGTGGATGCCCCCTCCGGCGGAGCTCCGGAACAGGCCCCAAGATGGGATCTCGTGGATAGAGAAGGTTGCGGCAGTGGAATTAGGTTTTTGGCTCCTGTTCTGATCGTTTGGGGGTACGTAGGTATATATGGGAGGAAGGAGTACGTCGGTGGAGCAACAGGGGGCCCACGAGGCAGGGGGCGCGCCCTAGGGGGGGTGCGCCCCCCACCCTCGTGACCGCATCTTTTACTTCTTGGAGTAGGGTCCAAGTCTCCTGGATCACGTTCGGTGAGAAAATCACGTTCCCGAAGGTTTCATTCCGTTTGGACTCCGTTTGATATTCCGTTTCTTTGAAACACTGAAATAGGCAAAAAACAGCAATTCTGGGCTGGGCCTCCGGTTAATAGGTTAGTCCCAAAAATAATATAAAAGTGGAAAATAAAGCCCAATATAGTCCAAAACAGTAGATAAAGTAGCATGGAGCAATAAAAAATTATAGATACATTGGAGACATATCAATGCCCGGCCGGTTTACAGAATCCCGAGGCCGGCTCATACAAGTGTCCGACTCGGTTTCTTCCTTTACCTAACTTAGAATACAAGTTATATATCTATGGCGGTTTACTACTATGGGCCCTAATCCGCCATTAGGCTCTGGGCCTCTAAGCTTTCATAGTTAACGCGCCATATCCTTCATCTTCATGGGCTCTTGTACTGGACTCCTTGTGAGTGTAATCCGGCCCCTCCTGGGCGGTTTACACCCAGTAGTCATATCCCCAACAGGGGCCATGACTTTGAATCGAACGACAGAAATCGCCACTCAGTATGAGAATGGTGAAGAAGAGGACCGACTCCGCAATGGAAAAGGAGACAGTCGACCCCGAGGCTGGAGGTGGAAATCCCAGTCGGACACAGAAATCCAAGCCAAGAATTGCAATAATGCCCTGAAGTTCTTTGTAACATTGTAAAGTTTCTTAACTCTTTGCACAGTTTCATAATGTTCGTTGACAACGATCCGAGGCTGTAACATAGTCGAGGTTGAATCTAAAGGATCTACTGCTGGATAAATACCCTTGGAAGCTAATCCTCTGGAAAGTACGGTAGTAGCATCCAAATGTGCAAATGTTGTGGCGCAAGGCTGAAGCCTCAGGCCAGGCTGAAGCGGCAGTGGTCAATACACAAGGAAAGTTCAAGGGAAAGCCCAAAGGACCGTGGGTACCCAAAAAGATGAAGGATCAGTCCGGTCAAGATGTCCTGGATTTACCGTGTCCCAGTCACACGAAGAAAGATGAGGAAGGCAACCTGATTGTGCCTAAACACACCACTCGACAGTGCAGATTCCTCATACAACAGTTCCGTGAAGGACAACAGAGTGAGAAAGGCTCTGATAAGGATGAAGATGAAGAAAAGGTAGATGATTATCCGGAGGTCAATGCAACTTTGGTGATTTTTGCTGATGTTGACAGCAAAAGTCGACTGAAAGTCATCAACAGAGAGGTGAACATGGTTGCTCTGGCAACTATGACATACCTCAAGTGGTAAAAATACTACTATCACCTTCAACCAGTCGGATCACCCAGCTCACGTTGCTACCCCCGGGCGACAAACTTTGGTGGTCAACCCAGTCGTTGGAGGCACTCGACCGCGTAAAGTTCTCATGGATGGTGGCAGTGGTTTGAACATTCTGTATGCAGAGACCCTCCAGGGGATGGGCATTCCGATGTCCCGAGTCAGTGAGAGCAACATGCAGTTCCACGGCGTCATTCCTGGGAAGAAGGCGAAGTCACTCGGGCAAATTGCTTTGGATGTGGTTTTCGCCGATTCAAAGAATTTCCGCAAGGAAAAGTTGATGTTCGAAGTGGTAGATTTCCAAAGTGCCTATCATGCTATTCTGGGCAGGCCAGCATATGCTCGTTTCATGGCCCGTCCATGTTACGTGTATCTCAAGATGAAGATCACAAGGCCCAAAGGTGTGATGATGGTCACCGGGAACAGACAGAGAGCAGAGGAATGCCTCGAAAAGGGGTCCAAGATCGCTGACGAGAAAATGGTGGTGGTTGAACTGGAAGAACACAAGAACAACGCTGATCCAAGTGATTTTCTCTGCTCCAAGAAGCTTGCTTCTAAGTCAGCATTTCAGTCGGCTGGTGAGACAAAACCAGTTCACATTCACCCGAAAGATCCCACAGCTGCTCCGACCCACATCTCAATGACACTCAACAGCACATAGGAAGTCGTGCTCATCCAGTTCCTCTGTGAGAACTGGGACATCTTTGCATGGAAACCATCAGACATGCCACGTGTACCTAGGGGACTGGTTGAGCACCATTTGCGTGTTGACTCGAAAGCTAAACCTGTCAAGGAACATCTCTGATGGTCCACTGCAGAGAAGAGGAAGGCGATTGGCAAGGAAGTGGCTCGGCTCCTGGCAGCTGAGTTCATCCGTGAGATTTACCACTCCAAGTGGCTCGCCAACATCGTCATGGTCCCCAAGAAGGATAAATCACTATGTATGTGCATTGACTTCAAGCATATCAATCGGGCCTGCCCAAAAGATCATTTTCTGCTCCCTTGCATCGAACAGATAGTCGACTCGACTGCAGGGTGCGAGCGTTTGTCTTTTCTTGATGCGTATTCCGCATACAATTAGATCCGACTATTTGGACCAGATGAAATAAAAACAGCCCTCATCACCCCATTCGGGTGTTTCTGCTATGTCACCATGCCTTTTGGTCTCAAAAACGCCGGTGCCACATTCATGCACATGATTGAGAAGTGCCTGCTCACTCAGATCAGTCAGAATGTGGAGGCATATGTGGATGATATTGTACTGAAGTCATGCAAGAGTTTCGACCTGCTGACTGACCTTGTTGAAACCTTCGCCAATCTGAGAAGGTATGACATTAAGTTGAATCCGTCCAAATGCACATTCAGAGTACCCGAAGGAAAGTTACTCGGTTTCCTCGTTTCTGAACGAGGGATAGATGCTAATCCCGAGAAAATTGGTGCAATTCTCGGAATGAAATGCCCTGTGTGTGTGCATGACCTTCAGAAGCTCACAGGTTGTCTTGCTACATTAAGTCGATTCATTTCACGTCTCAGTGAGAAAGCGCTGCCTCTTTACCGACTAATGAAGAAGTTTGATATGTTCGAGTGGACTCCCAAAGCCGAATCAGCGTTTGTGGAGCTCAAAGCCCTGCTTTCCACTCAGCCGGCGCTTGCTGCTCCGAACAACAAAGAAACTTTACTCTTGTACATTGCAGCCACTGGTCAGGTTGTTAGCACAGTGCTCACAATGGAGCGAGAAGAAGAAGGCAAAGCCTATAAAGTTCAACTTCTAGTGTACTATATTTCTGAAGTCTTGACTCCATCCAAGCAGAGGTACCCACATTACCAGAAGCTTGTTTATGGAATTTACTTGACTGCAAAGAAAGTTGCACATTATTTCCAAGACCACTCGGTTTCAGTCGTCAGCGACGCTCCATTGTCTGAGATCATGAACAATCGATATGCAACTGGTCGAGTGGCTAAGTGGGCAATTGAACTTCTCCCTCTGGATATCAAGTTTGAAGTGAAGAAGGCGATCAAATCTCAAGCACCCGTGAATTTCCTGGCCGAGTGGATTGAACAACAAGAGCCGACTCAAGTTCTTTGATGGGTCTATGTTCTTTGATGGGTCTAAGATGTTGAATGGTTCTGGTGTTGGAGTGGTCCTGGTGTCCCCAAGAGGTGATAAACTCAGTTATGTCCTCGAGATTCACTTTGACTCCTCCAATAACAAAGCTAAATATGAAGCACTTCTCTACGGGTTGCGTATGGCCATCTCACTCGGTGTCCGTCACCTAATGGTCTATGGTGACTCGTATTTGGTGGTCAATCAAGTGATGAAGGAGTGGGACGTCAGAAACCCTGCCATGACTAGATACTGCAACGCAGTGAGGAAGTTGGAGAAAAAGTTCGTGGGTTTGGAGCTTCACCACATTCCCCAAATCAAGAATCAAGCAGTTGACGACCTGGCAAAAATAGGTTCCACTCAGAAACCTATCCCCAGCAATGTGTTTCTTGAGCATATCCATTCCCCATCAGTGCAAGAGGATCCTTTTACTAAAGAACCTCCCCAAGCAATAAGTCCTACCAATCCAACTGAGATCAAAGTACCAGCAGTTACTGATTTGGTTATGGAGATCCTGGTGATCATCCCCGACTGGACAATACCGTATATCACGTATTTGCTCAGGCAAGAGCTTCTAGAAGATGAAGTTGAAGCGCGTCAAATTGTCCGTAGATCCAAGGCTTTCGCAGTGATTGATGGGCAGCACTACAGAGAGAGTGTTACTGGCATGGCTCAACGATGTATTTCTCTGGAAGAGGGTCGACTGATTTTGGATGAAATCCCCTCAGGGACATGTGGTCACCATGCGTCCTCTCGGACCATCATGGAAAAGCATACCGAGCAAGATTCTACTGGCCGCGGGCCAATGAGGCTGCGAAGGAAATCATGGAGAAGTGTGAAGGTTGCCGGTTCTATGCAAACATGTCCCACAAGCCATCATCTACTTTGAAACCATTCCACTCGTATGGCCATTTGTTGTGTGGGGATTGGACATGATCGGGCCGCTCAGGACTGACAGAAGTGGTTTCACTCATCTTCTTGTAGCAGTCAACAAGTTCACCAAGTGGATTGAGGCCAAGCCTATCAAAAGTTTAGACTCAAGCACAACCATCAGTTTCATAAGAAAGCTGACATTCTGATATGGAGTTCCGCACAACATTCTCACAGACAGCAGCTCAAACTTCAAATCGGAAGAATTTAGAGTGTTCTGCGCTTCCCAAGGGACTCGGCTGGATTATGCATCTGTTGCGCATCTGCAGTTGAATGGCCAAGCTGAAAGAGCAAACGGTCTGATCCTCCAAGGTTTGAAGCCTCGGCTCATGCGCGACCTCAAACCCGTAGCTGGGGCTTGGGTGACCGAGCTGATGTCTGTTCTGTGGGGATTGAGGACAACTCCCAACCGATCCACCAACTGAAGCCCCTTCTTCATGATGTATGGAGCCGAAGCTGTACTGCCTAGTGATCTGCTTCACAATGCACCCTGAGTGGAACTTTATTCAGAAGCTGAGGCAGAGCAAGCACGTTGATGCAGTGGACCTTCTGGAAGAAGAATGGGAGATGTCTTTGATCCGGTCGGCTATCTATCAACAAGATCTTTGTCGGTTCCACACAAAGAACGTCAAGGGTCGAGCATTTCAAGAAGGGGACCTGGTGCTCCGAGTGGATCAGCAGCAACCACATAAGCTCGCCCCTGCATGGAAAGGCCCCTTCATCGTTACCAAGGTGCTTCACAATGGAGCCTATCACCTTTACAACCTAGCTCAGAAGAAAGATGAGCCACGCTCCTGGAACGCAGATCTTGTTCGTCGTTTTTATACTTGTCATTCGGATTGTCAAGATGTAATAAAAGTACTTGTCGATTGTTTGTCAAGACAAGATTCCTGTAGTCTTTTAATGATTGTTTTCGCATAAGCATGTGCTGAAATCCCCCAGTGGGTGACTTAACTGTGGAACCCGTTTTCGCCTAAGTTAAAAATCTACTCTGAGTGGAGAGCAATCCTCCCACTCGGGAGATTATCCGCGAACTAGCTTTGCCTAAATTAAAAATCTACTCCGAGTGAGATAAATCCTCCCACTCTAGGGCTTAGCCGCGAACCATCTTAGCTGCAAACCAGCTTCGCCTAAGTTAAAAATCTACTCCAACTGAGAGCAATCCTCCCACTCGGGGGCTTAGCCACGAACCAACTTTGCCTAAGTTAAAAACCTACTCCGAGTGGAGAGCAATCCTCCCACTCGGAGGCTTAGCCGCGAACCAGCTTCGCCTAAGTTAAAAATCTACTCCGAGTGAGAGCAATCCTCCCACTCGGGGCTTAGCCGCGAACCATTTTCACCTAAGTTAAAAACCTGCTCCGAGTGAGAGCAATCCTCTCACTCAGGGGCTTAGCCTCGAACCAGTTTCGTCTAAGTTAAAATCTACTCCGAGTGGAGAGCAATCCTCCCACTCGGGGGCTTAGCCGCGAACCAGTTTCACCTAAGTTAAAAATCTACTCTGAGTGAGAGCAATCCTTCTACTCAGGGGCTTAGCCATGAACCAGTTTCTCCTCAGTTAAAATCTACTATGAGTGGAGAGCAGTCCTCCCACTCGGGGGCTTAGTCGCGAACCAGTTTGGCCTAAGTTAAAAATCTACTCCGAGTGAGAGCAATCCTCCCACTCAGGGGCTTAGCTATGAACCAACTTCGCCTAAGTTAAAATTTTACTCCGAGTGAGAGCAATCCTCCCACTCGGGGTTTTAGTCGCGAACCAGTTTCGCCTAAGTTAAAAATCCGTTCACATGAGGCATTCTGTACGCAGAAAAACAATATTTGGATAAAACCATCAAGTTCTGATAAAACCGTCAAGTTCAGAATCGCAAGCAAAAGTATTTGGACGTCAAGCTCGAAGCAGTTTAACATTTACAGGATCACTCGGCATCCCAAGGCAAATAAATTCGAATCATCAAGTTTTTTCTTCACTTGGCAGGAGGAGGACTTGCTGGCTCGACGAAGGTGTCCAGGTCAATGCCGTCAGCTATGCGAGTGGCGGCCTCGATGAAAGTCTCCATGAAGGATTCAAACTGGAGTTTCTTCGTGTTCGCCACTTGGAGAGCCTTCAACTTTTCTTCTTTAACATCCTTGCAATGAACTCTGACGAGTGAGAGGGCCACGTCAACTCCACAATGAGCAGCTGATTTCTTCCATGCCTGCACTCGGCTCGAAACTTCATTGAGCCGATTTGTGACGCCCTGAGACCGACGCTCCAAATGCCTTCCATGTATTCCGAGTTTTGCCGTGTGTTTCAGTTGCTTTGTTTCATTCATCATGCCATCATATCACTAATTTTATAACTCTTTTAAATAAACTGCATGGATCTTCGATCCATTTAAATCGAGGGAAGGGTGACTTCTCTTTATAACATATCCTCCCAATATTAGGGAGCTATTATAAAATATCCCATTGATGTGGAATTACCTTTGACACACTTGCAAAATAATTCCCCATCCCTTTGTTATCTCACTTCTTGACCTCAAACTTTGTCCATAAATTCTTTCATCTCTTTCCCGAGCTCCACCAAAATCCTCAACATTTTTGGACACTTCAAAAACCATGTCCAAGTTCAAACCCATTTGAATTTCACATGAGTTTGAATTTAATTCGTGCAATCATGTCCACACCATTTTTTCTTGGATTAAACTCATTTTTCTGAGTCTGAGAAAATTAACCCCGTGCCAATTCTTTCTCTAACCTTCTCTTTTCTCTCTATTCTTTCTTTCTATTTTCTGTAAATCGAGAAGAGAGAAGCCCAGTTGGGCCTCCTAGCCCACAACACCGGCCCACCTCATCAGGCCCATCCACTCCCTCCTAACCCTAGCCCGCACAAGCACCCTCTTCTTCGATCCCCACTTCTCCCCTCGCGCCGCCAGAACCCAGCGCCCGACCCCCTCCTCTTGATCCCTTCCTCTCTTCCTCTCGATCCCCCACCTCGCCACCACACACGCACGCGAGTGCCAGCGCCCGACCTCGCATGCTCAGCCGCGCTCTGCTCTTCCCGAGCTTTGATCCGAGCTACCGGAGCCGCCCGACCGACCATCATCCTCCCGCGTCGCCGTCCAAGACCGCGCCGCCTCCGCGTCTCCTTGTCGGTGCCCAGACCCCGCCGAGCTTGTTGCTGCTCCCGCCGGCCATGGCGCCGCTGCTCATGGCCTGCACCAACCTCCTCCGCCACCGCCAAGTTCCACCACCGTCGGAAATGGAGTCCGACCTCCGGATCTGCCGAGCCCCTGCCACGACGACGTCTTCCCTAGCGAGGAGCCATTTGGACTCCTCCCACTCATCTACACGATAGGAGGCTTCTCTGCCTCGTCCTCGCGTTGACCTCGCTCAGCCCCTACCTCGCTCAGCCGTGGTGCCTCGTCTTGTTGTTGCTGCCTCGCTCGCCACCGCTGCCCTCGCGAGCTAATTCGCTCGGCTCGCCTCCAAGACCAACGTTGCAACGTTGAGACCTCTGCCCCGGAGTACCTCAAGTTCGTCTACACGATGACCTCGAAGGACATGGAAACGTCAAGCATCTTCTCCGAGAATTTGGCCAAGTACCACGACGATGCGCCAAGTACCTCTACCCATGACCCGAGAATGTCTACGACCCGTGTACAACTACCGTCGCCAAGACCGGACCGACAAGTACCCCGATAACGTGTGTATCACTACCGTCGACCCTCGAAGACTTCGTGGACGTCAAGTTCCTCGTCGTGACCCCGAACATCTACGAAACATGAACCACTACCTCCACTACCGTAGCGAGAACGTCTACTTCCATCTACACCGCATTGAATGCGTCCTGCCCGAATGCACGCTTCGAAGGTATAACCAACGAGACGATCACCCGTGGACCGAATGCGTGTGTTGTATGAAAGGCTCGTGTTTGCACCGTGTCCGAATTGATCCTTGCATGTTCCTCCTCATTTGCCATGCCGCTGACATGTGGGACACCCGGTTACCAGGATCACCCCACCATCCTTGCATGACATGCTCATGCCCACTTTCTTTTGCGTCGGTATCTTCGTGAGCTACGGAACTAATATGTTGCCGTGGCATCATTTTTGGATTCGTTGTCATGACACCCTTTCTTTCCACCACGGTGACAAATGCTTCATAACATGCTCATGTCCACATTTTCATAAAATTGCATAAAACTTGTATATGTTATCTGCATCATGATAACAACATTTAAAATGTTAAAAATTGTTATTTGCTTTAAATTGCTAAATAACATATGTTTTTTTTCAGAATTGTTGTTTGTGTTCCAGCCTCATTTAAACTTGCCTAAGCATGTAGTTTTATTATGCTTCACCTCTTGTCATGTTTAACAACATTTGATATTATTTGGTACATAAACAAGAGAGAACTAAATATTGGAATGTGGTGTTTTGTCAATATGCAACTCGTTGCATATTGAGCTCCACTTAATTTGTAATATTGTCTGTTGCACTTTGCAATGCCATGCATATTTAAACTGGACATACATCATACTTGTTTGTGCATCATGCCATGTTTATGCTTGTGTGTTTACCATGTTGTTTGCTTCTTAGTTTCGGTAACGTTGCGGATTGTGAGGATTTGTTCGACTACGCCATTCGTCTACTTCATGGACTCGTTCTTCTTCCTAGCGGGATTTCCGGCAAGATGACCGTTACCCTGGATCTCACTATTATCATTGCCATGCTAGTTGTCTCGATGCTATGACTTTGTCACGCTTCCTACCACTTGTTTATCAAGCCTCCCAAATTGCCATGAAACAGCCTCTAACCTTTTTCACCATCCCAGCAAACCGTTGTTTGGCTATGTTACCGCGTTGCTCAGCCCCTCTTATAGTGTTGCTAGTTGCAGGTGCAGTTGCTAATTGCATGTCAGTTGTAGGTTGTTCCATGTTGGGACATGGATATTTTGGGATGTCAAAATATCTCTTATTTAATTAATGCACATATATACTTGGTAAAGTGTGGAAGGCTCGGACTTTTTCCTTGTGTTTTGTTCCACTCTTGCCGCCTAATTTCCGTCATACCAGTGTTATCTTCCTTAATTTTGCGTCCCTAACATGGTGATGGTTTATGGGCCCCTCTTGACAGTTCGCTTTGAAATAAACTCTTCCAGCAAAGACCAACATTGGTTTTAACATTTGCCATCATAATATATTGAATTAATTAATTAATCTGCATAGGGGGTCGCGTCCCCGGGTTCTAATTCCACATAAACAGGGGGGCCAGGGAAGATGTTGTTGGTCCTAAATGGGCGGCCCATGGGGCCACCACGGGGAAACCCGAGGATCTGGTTTTACTCGTAGCTTGTCCCATCCGGACGTGGCCTGAGACGAGATACATGCGGCTACTATCAAGGTGTCGGCACGCCGGGAGGTCTTGCTGGATTAGTTTTACCATTATCGAAATGTCTTATGCACCGGGATCCCGGGTCTGATCGGATGTCCCGCGATGGAGGATTGCCTCCGCGGATCGTGAGCTTGTCATGAGCTAAGTTGGGACACCCCTGCAGGGTTTAAACTTTCGAGAGCCGTGCCCGCGGTTATGTGGTAGATGGGAGTTTTTAATATTCGGTTGTAGAGAACTTGACACCAGAATTGAATTAAAATACATCAACCGCGTGTGTAACCCTGATGGTCTCTTTTCGGGTGAGTTCGAGAAGAGAACACAGTGGGGTTATGTTTGAACGTAAGTAGTTCAGGACCACTTCTTGATCATTACTAGTTTGCGACCATTTGCGTAGCTTCTCATCTTACTCTTGTACTCGTAAGTTAGCCACTATACATTGCTTAGTCGCTTGCTGCAACCTCACCGCTTATCCATTCCATACCCATTAAGCTGTGCTAGTCTTGATATCCATGGTAATGGGATTGCTGAGTCCTCGTGGCTCACAGATTACTACAACAACAGTTGCAGGTACAGATAATGCGATGATCTGACGCGAGTGTGATGTTTGCTTGTTTGGAGTTATTCTTCTGCCTCTTCTTCAGTCAAGGGATTTAGGTTCCAGGTTGGGAGCCTGAGATTAGCAAGGTGGATGTCGTTCTTCTTTTTCGTTTGATTTCATCCATAGTCGGATCCTGCTCTTCTGCATGATGGATGCTATGTATTGATGTATTGTTGTATGAATGTTGTAGCTTGTGGCGAGTGTAAGCCTTTATCTTGTATTCCCATCTATTCCGTATATGGTATGTTGTAATGATATCCACCTTGCTATGCGCTTGAAATGCGGTGTGCCCCAATCACAAGTTCATCACGTGATCGGGATAGAATCGCATCTTGGGCGCTACACGAGTCATCAGTGACTCAAGATCATTCTGAAGTTTGTCCTCTGGCCACAACTCTTGGTCTATCCTTGTCAACTAAGACACCGTCGAGACGAGCTTCAAGTCGCAATACATTCATGGCAGCTTCATATTTGATGAGTGAATTTGTGGGGTCCAGGCCTGGTTCGATTCGTTCGGTCTCCTGCTCAAAATTCTGACAGAACTCTGCACAAGAAGGGAAAGCACGAGTGATACGTCTCCAACGTATCTGTAATTTTTGATTGTTCCATGCTATATATTACCTGTTTTGGATGTTTATGGGCTTTACTTTACACTTTTATATCATTTTGGGGACTAACCTACTAACCGGAGGCCCAGCCTGAATTGCTGTTTTTTGCCTATTTCAGTGTTTCAAAGAAAAGGAATATCAAACAGAGTCCAAACGGAATGAAACCTTCGGGAGCGATCTTTTTGGAACAAACGCAATCCAGGAGACTTGGAGTGGACGTCAAGAAGCAGCCGAGGCGGCCACGAGGATGCCAGGCGCGCCCTAGGGGGGTGGGTGTGCCCCCACCCTCGTGGGCCCCTCGTGGCTCCCCTGACCGACTTCCTTCGCCTATATATATCTACGTACCCCGAAAACATCCAGGAGCACCAGGAAAACCTATTTCGACCTCCGCACCTTTCTGTATCCGCGAGATCCCATCTTGGAGCCTTCGCCGGCTCCGCTGGAGGGGGAATCGATCACGGAGGGCTTCTACATCAACACCATAGCCTCTCCGATGAGTTGTGAGTAGTTTACCACAGACCTTCGGGTCCACAGTTATTAGCTAGATGGCTTCTTCTCTCTCTTTGAATCTCAATACAATGTTCTCCTCGATCTTCTTGGAGATCTATTCGATGTAACTCTTTTTGCGGTGTGTTTGTCGAGATCCGATGAATTGTGGGTTTATGATCAAGTTTATCTACGAGAAATATTTGAATCTCCTCTAAATTCTTTTATGTATGATTGGTTATCTTTGCAAGTCTCTGCGAATTATCAGTTTGGTTTGGCCTACTAGATTGATCTTTCTTGCAATGTGGGAAGTGCTTAGCTTTGGGTTCAATCTTGCGATGTCCTTTCCTAGTGACAGCAGGGGCAGCAAGGCACGTATTGTATTGTTGCCATCAAGGATAAAAAGATGGGGTTTATAACATATTGCTTGAGTTTATCCCTCTACATCATGTCATCTTGCCTAATGCATTACTCTGTTCTTATGAACTTAACACTCTAGATGCATGCTGGATAGCGGTCGATGTGTGGAGTAATAGTAGTAGATGTAGGCAGGAGTCGGTCTACTTGTCGGAGACGTGATGCCTATATACATGATCATGCCTAGATAATCTCATAACTATGCACTTTTCTATCAATTGCTCGACAGTAATTTGTTCACCCACCGTAATACTTATGCTATCTTGAGAGAAGCCACTAGTGAAACCTATGGCCCCTGGGTCTATCTTTATCATATAAGTTTCCAATCTACTTTATTTTGCAATCTTTACTTTCCAATCTATATCATAAAAATACCAAAAATATTTATCTTATCTTATTATCTCTATCAAATCTCACTTTTGCAAGTTACCGTGAAGGGATTGACAACCCCTTTATCGTGTTGGTTGCGAGGTTCTTGTTTGTTTGTGTAGGTACGAGGGACTTGTAAGGAGCCTCCTACTGGATTGATACCTTGGTTCTCAAAAACTAAGGGAAATACTTACGCTACTTTGCTGCATCACCCTTTCCTCTTCAAGGGAAAACCAACGCAGTGCTCAAGAGGTAGCAACGAGTCAGCAGCAGTATTGTGTAGAAGTTTGTTGGATTCACTCGGACGAAGAAAGTTACCTTCGAGCATGATGAACATCTTCTTTGTAAGGCTCCCCAAGTAATTCTCCAGCTCGTCCCTCTTCCGAGTGAGCTGGTCCACCTTGCTGGCCAAGACGATTTTCTCCTCTCTCAGCCGTGTAGCTTCCTTCTTCACCTCCTCGACGACAGTTTTTAGAGCCGCATTCTCCTTTTCGAGTTTTTCGACTGAGGAAAGCTTCCTCTCAGCTGCTTCAGTCTTCTCCCGCGCCACCTTCTACGCCCCCGCAAGTCCGTTATCCTTCTCCAGCGCCTGCTACATGGTGTCTAAAGAAATAATATTCTTCACTCGTGCTTGGAGTTGACAGTTTTCACTACGCACATTTGTTCGTGTGGGATCACTCGGTTCAAAGGACGGAAAAGAAGAAATTACAAAGCTTACAATCAGCAAAATATTACCTCCCATGGTCTTCACTTCAGCCTGTGCATCCTTCAGGTTCTTCTTGGCAAGTTCCAGGTCGAGCTGGAGTTGGATCTTTTCCTTCTCCGGCGCAGCATATTGAGTTCCAATTTCACAAGATTTCTGAAATCAAGAAAAATACTATTCAGTCAACAAAGACAATGACCCTCTACTTCCGAGTGGAGAAGAGCAAATCCAGATTGCTGTTATCAAAAAATGTTCCCAGACCCCCGCCAACTGCCTACAGTCAACAGCGGTCTCAAGGACTACATCCAGTGGGTGCACTTAGCGTGCCCCCACTGGATCAATTACCACTCGGCACGGCCTGACCGGACCGAGCGAACAGCTGCAAACAAACATATTCTAAGACCCCCCCCCCAGAATCAAACATTCGACGAGGGTCTCAAGGACTACACCCAGTGGGTGCACTTAGCGTGCCCCCACTGGACCAAACACCCCACTCGACACGGCCTGACCGACTCGAGTAGAAGAAGAACTACATAGCGAATGAAAACACCCAGTGGGTGTACAGATTCAAGATGAAGAAAATCCAATTGGAAATCAACTTACAATCGCACATACTTGAATGTTGGCCTGAAGGGCGGAACTGGTGTCGTAAGCAGCCTTGCTGGATTCATACACCTCCTTCAGTTGCTGCATCATCAAACCTGCCTAGCTCATAGCTTCCTTGGCAGCTCCTGTTTGGTCCTCCGGGACATGATGTAGACCAAATCCACTCAACGCAGGAGTTGATGGTACAGCTGGAGGGATCAGCGTTTGAGTCTGTCCAGTCGATGTCGGAGGCTGGGCAGTCGACAAAGGGTCAGCAAAAGAGACACCAACTCGAGATGAGCCACCGATTTCTTGAATAACAGGTTTAGGCAGAGGATGAGACGCCCGGCTGGAAGATACCCTCCGGGCGGGATTCCGTGAGGTGGTCGAGGCCCTGCCTCTTCCTCCTTCATTCCTTAGAGGCTCATCTTCGTCGTCGTCTGGAAGTTGGATGACGTCTGTTGGCACTGTAATCATTCGACATCAAGATTTCAATGGATAGTAAGGTCTCAATCGACAAGGCGCGAAATGATCTTACCTGCTCGAGAAGTGGCCGCGTCTGCAGTCTCCACGTCTGCGGTCTCTGCGTCAGCCTACTCGTTATCAATGTCCATAAGGGACATCCAAGAAGTAGCAGCCCTGGAAATCCAGAATCACACTCGGTCAAACAAGCAAGAAGGTCTGCAACAGCAAGGAAGAAAAGAAGAAGAAATACTTACGCCGAAGCAATAGGCACAACGACTTTGATCCTAGGCAGAGCTTTCCGAGGCTTTGGAGGATTGACCATGGCTTGTTTGGTGGCTTTCTTCGTCGGGTTAGGGGTCGACATCTGAGTGCACTTTGGAGTCCTTGCACTCGGCGCAGTTGCCTTGCCATGGTCGACTGCGTGGTCTTGCGATTGCTTAGTGCGTCTCTCGGTGCATGGTGGAGACTCGACCTCCTCCTCATCATCAGAATCGTCACTATCATCGTCGCTGTCGTCTGCATATTCAATGTTGTCGCTGCCCTTGTTCTCTCCTCCTCTGAGGTGTGGTTCTCTGTTCTGCACGGGCGAGTACAACTTTGTGAATACCTACAAGGCCCGGATTACATAGATCAGTCAGCTTCCAGTACAATTGCACATTTGAAAGTAAAAAGGCGAAACACTCGACAAGCAGGTCATACCTCTCCCGGAGGATGCTCAGCGTCAAATGGCAAGATCCATTTTGCTCCGCGCGGGTTGTCCTTGTTTCTGGTGATGCTCCAAAGCCACTGCGCCACCGTCTCCTCTCCGGCCTCCTCTGGATGAGTCCAAGCGGTGTCTTCTGGACCCGAGTACAGCCACATGGGGTGGTCACGAGCTTGCAAGGGCTGGATGAGTCGACTGAGAAACACCTCCAGAAAATCCATTCCTGTCACTCCGCCCTGGATCAGTGCCACGACCATGTCGACTAGGATGTACACCTCACCCTTATCGTGTTCTTCTACAGTCGAACAAGGAGCACAGAGCCTCTTCAGAGAGAAAGAGGGAAGACCAGTCGACTGACCCGGAGTTGGGACATCCTTGCAGTAAAACCAGGTCGACTTCCACCCTCTAACAGATTCAGGAAAGGTCATAGGAGGAAAGGAGCTCCTGCCCCTCATTTGGATTCCTAACCCCCCATAAATTTGGATCATGTGCGTCCTCTCGTCGGTTCGATTTGCTTTCTTCACCGACTGAGATCGACAAGTGAAAATGTGCTTGAACAATCCCCAGTGTGGGTGACATCCCAGGAAGTTCTCACACATCGAAACGAATGCGGCAAGGTATGAGATAGTGTTGGGAGGAAAGTGATAGATCTGAGAATCAAAGAAATTCAAGAAACCTCGAAAGAATGGATGTGGGGGCAGTGAGAAACCTCTTTCGACATGCGTCGTGAGGAGGACTCGTTCGCCATCGTGAGGCGCGGGCTCAGACTCTCCCTCCGGCAGCCTCCAAGATCCTTCAGCAATCAAGCCGTCGGTGACGAGATTCTCCAGATCCTCCCCCAAGATGGAGGAGGGGATCCAATCCCCCTGGATCCAACCCGGCGGCAAGGCAGATCACGAGGTCGACCCCTTCGCCGTCTTCTTCCCTTTGGCCATCGTCTTCTTCGCGCGCTCCAAGGCCCTGGTCTTGTCCTTCGCCATTACTGCAAAGCTCGAGAGGAATGGGCTGAGGGGCGTTCTGGAGTAGAAGAGGCGAAGAGGTAGAGGAGAAAGGGGAGAATGGCAGACGTTGTTCCACGCATCGGCTGCGTCGCCTTATATGGTTCCACGACCGAGTGGCTGACCTGTGGGCCCACGCAATCTCAACACATCCCACAACCGGCGCCCACTCGATGCATGGCGAAAAAGGTGGTGCGAGGATCGAGGAGTCCCTCTCCACCTGCCCCACTCACCGTGTCGCGCCCCAACCTGCGCGCTTCTCCAAAATTCGAATCCCGTGAAATCCGGACGCAGCAAATCGGTCGATCTCAACAAAGATACCCAAGTCCAATCTTCTCAGAACCATGCTACATATTTCACCCGGAAATTTCAGAAACCAGAATCGATCGAGGCGACTGGCGAAGGATTAAATATCAAGATTACTACCAGGCGCTCCCGAGAAAGTGTCTCTAGGACATTCAGTCGGGCCAAAGCCAACGTCAACCCTTCTTCACTCAATCCTCGATCCATTCGGGGGCTAATGACAGTGACATGTACCTAGGGTAAGGTCTTAGGCCTGACCTATATGCCCTTCCCAAGGACATCACACAAGAGGCTGACGCCTACAAAGTTAAACAGAAGATACCGACCGAAATCCTCATGAATTGCAATCTACTCGACAGATGATCCACTCGGATATCCCAATTTCACTCGACCGTCATTATCTCACTCGGAAAACAGAAGGCCTAAGGTCACCTGTAGATAGCAACGGTCGGCCATTCACTCCGTCACCATAAAGCCCATTAAACACAAGCGTTACCAGTAACATACATGACTTTATTCGCTCATTGAACCCCTGTGTAACTGAAGGCCGCGAGGGGTCGGCGTACTCTATATAAACTACCCTCCCCTCTTGCAGAAGGGTTCGCATCCCCTGTAACTTCATCCTCCAATCGACAAGCCTCCGAGGCACCAAGACGTAGGGTTGTTACCTTCTCCACGAGGGGCCTGAACTCGTAAAACTGAGCGTACAACCTTGCCGTAGGTAGGACTCTGCCTCTCCTATGTATCCCCTATCTCTACTGTCAAATCTGATCCCACGACAAAGCCAGTTGCCGAAACCAAATTAGGTTCATTTTATTACCAATGGACAATTTGTTCGAGCCTGAAATTCTATCATAGAGACCCCGATGGAGGTGGGCATTTAGGGTTGCACGTAGGGTAGATGTCCTGACACTCACTCCGCGTCCTGAAACACTCGATCTCATCTTTCTGGCAGCAGTAGCACGTACCACGGTACCCATCTGAAAGATGGCATCCCAAATGCTGGATGCAAAATTTGACAGTTATCTTGCTGTCGCCTACAGACGCTGAGTTGACAACGGTAGCGTCAGTACTTGTATTGGCCGCACGGCCATCTTGTTTGACCACCGTTTCAGTAGCATCAAGACCACCTAGATATTGTATTTAACATTAGTATATGCAATAGCACATGCGCATATGTAAGTACTTTTCGGAAAATCGAAGGTAAAAAATTAACACAAGATGATAATGACAAAGATATGCACGTACACTGGACACACACGACAAGGCATCCGATGAAGAATATCGTCGTTGCCTGCACTAGGTTGCTCCCTCTCATATTGAGTATCTCCTGAAAAACTCGGCTCTAGTCGAGTGTAAGGTCTCAGTAAGACTTCAAATGTGGCAGGCAGGAATGGCAAGTCTATAAATAGCAAGAGGTTGAAATATATTAAATGTTCATTAATGTACTCCAAAGATTGCAAGCGCAAGATATATACGCTCATTAATGTCAAGATTTTTGCACATATAATATGGACGTGGATAACTGCCACACGTGTGGCAGGAAAGAAGACGCACCACACGTCTCTAATGCAAATAGATTGCCACGTCATCGCATGAGAATCTTTTCGGATTTTCAGTTTTTAAAATGTTTTATCTCTTAAATGAAAAATCCGATTGAAGATCCATTTTCACCATTAAATTCCTCGCGACGAGCTTCAAAACTAGATCTCATATCGATATATTTCGGCGATTTTTTTTTGTTAAAAGTTGCCATGTCTATTGCACATGAATTGCCATGATATTTACACTGAAGTTGCCATGATATGTTTCAAGTATTTTCTTTTACATTTAAAAGTAATTTTAACATATTATAAAATGGAGAATTAAGAAACTAGACTTGCCATGCATCATAAACTAAAATTGCCATAATACATGCACTTAAAATTGCCATGGTTCAATGAAAAAATATTTTCATGGTCATACTGGAATTGCCATCATAAAAAAACTAAAATTGTCATGATCTACAAACTAAAATTGCCACATGACAACTTTACTTTAAGCACTATGGCAACTACAGTGTAAACATCATGGCAACTTCTGGGCAAAAAAATTTCGTCGAAACATATCAACATGGGGTCAAGTTTTGAAGATCTCGTCGAGACGAATTTAATGGTGAAAACGGATTTTTAGTTCGCTTTTTTATTTAGGAGATAAAACATTTTTAAGCCGAAAACCAAAAAGATTTCTGCTGATGTCATCTATTCATACGTGACAAAATGAGTAGTGACGGAGGCGTGTAGGCGATATGCAAACATATCATGGCAACTTCAGTGTAAATATCATGGCAATTCATGTAGAATAGACATGGCAACTTTTAACCAATTTTTTTTTCGCGAAATATATCGATATGAGATCTAGTTTTGAAGATCTCGTCGCGAGGGATTTAATGGTGAAAACGGATCTTCAATCGGATTTTTCATTAAAGAGATAAAACATTTTAAAAACTGAAAATCCGAAAAGATTCTCGCAAGCATACATGCGATGACATGACAATCTATTTGCATTAGAGACGTGTGGTGCATCTTCTTTCCTGCCACACGTGTGTCAGTTATCGACGTCCTATTGATTGAGATAAGCATCCATTATATGTATATGCATGCAATCTTGGATCATTAATGATTTTCTTTTGCGGAAAATATTGAGAGCTTTATCGACTAAAAGCATTCGCTGAGGTAGGGGTCTCTTGCGGCCAGCTTTCAGTCGGGAACAATTTGCATGCATGTTTTGCACACAAATGCGTGGACCGTTAGCTGACGACATTACATATTAAATAGAAAAATAATCAAAATAACTAACTAGCTCTTCTACTACCTTCGTTTTAGTTTATTGGTCCTTTTAGTATTTTGCATCAAATTTGACCATAAATTTAATTAAGAAAATAATCAAAAATTATACCATTAGATTCGTATTTGAACATAGTTTTCAGTGATATTTTTTTGTGCCATGCATTATTATTTTCTTAGTTAAATCTATATTTAAAATTTGGCACAAAATGCGAAGGGTAAACGAGGACGGAGGTAGTATCTATCTATCTATCTATTCTATATATCGTATTAAGGGTTCGATTATATTACATCTAGATGTGAGAAAACCTGACATCTAACACGACAATATCAGCAAAAGGTCAGCGCCCCACTAGCCCGCCATGTCGTTCTCTTGTTTGTTTCTTTCTCCTTTGATACAAGCAGCCGTGTTTACGCTGGATCCTATTTGCAAAAATATACGCTAGTTCTTCTTCTCAAAAAAATAATATACACTACAACTTGGAGTCGAACAGCGTACCTCCTGTTTAAGAGCATCTCCAACAGCCGCGCTAAACTAGCGCCGCGCCGTAAAATAGGCCTTTTTACCGCGCGCACAACGCGGCGGCTCGCTCCAGCGGGCGCGCAAAAACGGCGCGCGCGCGATAACGGGTTGGGCGCGCGGTCAAAAACACTTATCCGCGCGGTGTATTTGGAGCGCCAGGTACAGCGCGCGGCACACTCGAGCGCTCGCGCCCGCACTCTCTCCCTCTCCTCGTCCTACGCCCCGCGCGCGCCGGCGCCGGCGCCCTGCCCCCCGCCATGGACGCGCACACCGATGCCCCGCTCACCCCA
>NC_041389.1:146738981-146742676 GCF_002162155.2 Triticum dicoccoides | reverse complement strand
GAAACCCTAGCGCGGCGAGCGCTGGCGTCGCCACCGCCGGAGCTCCGCCGAGCGTCGGCCTCGCGCGCAGCCTCTTCTTGCCGCCGCGGATGACTACGGCGCCGGCGCTGGGTGGCGTCGCGCCGGCGCCATCCCGTGCCGCCGCCGCACCGTCGAAGAAGGTACCCAATGCGGCGCGGGTGAAGAAGGGCAAAACATCCGCGAAAAAGAACAAGGCGGCGGACGGCTCCGGCATGGCGAGTGGGAAAAAGCTTGCAGGGCGTTCATCAACTTGTTTGTGTCAAATTTTACATGTTTATTTTTGTCCAAAATATCCATATATGCAAAATGCCCGGCGAGTCGCGCGCGCTGTATTTTTGCACTCTGCTGGAACGGCGCGCGCGCTGTGCATTATGACGCGGCTGCTGAAGCCAGCGCAGGCGGGCGCGCAAAACCAGCCACAGCGCGCGCGCTAAAAAGTTTTTTGCGCGCGGCGCTATAGCGCGGCTGTTCGAGATGCTCTAATAGGAGTAGAAGGAAGCTGCAGTAACCACCGCGACCATATATTTATGTCTTTTCTTCTTTCCTTGTTTCTTCTGTTTGTGTTTTTCTGTTTTCGTTTTTCTATTTTCTTTTTCGTCCTTTTCTTTTTATTCTTCCTAGGTTTCGTGAACTTTTTTCAAATCAATGACTTTCTTATTTAAAATTGATGATTTTTTATCAAATTTGATGAACTTTTTTTTTCAAATTCGATGAATTTTTTTCAGATTAGGTGAACTTTTTAAATTTTGATGAACTTTTTTCAGAATTCAATGAACTTTTCCTGAATTCGATGAACTTTTCTGAATTTGGTAAACTTTTATTTTGAATTCCGTGAATCTTTTCAAAATTCAATGAACTTTTTTCAAACGAGCTGAATTATTTTTCGAATTCGGTGAACTTTTTTTCAAATTAGATGAACTTTTTCCATATTTGGTGAACTTTTTTCATATTTGATGAACTATTTTTTAAAATTCAATGAGCTTTTTTAAAAATTGATGATGACCTTTTTTTAATTTGATGAATTTTATCAATTGTGTCAATTGTGATTTTTAAATCCATGAATATATTTTTTCAATTTTGATGAACTTTTTTCAAATTCGATCATTTAAAAAAACTATGAACTTTTTTGCAAATTTGATGAACAATTTTTGAAAATCGGTGAACTTTTTTCAAGTTCACCAACGTTTCTTCAGAAATGATGAATGTTTTCAAAATCCATAAATGTTTTTTTATCACGATTTGTTTTGCAAAAAAAGTGGTTATGTGCAACAAATACGGCGCGATAGTGTTATTATGTGTTTCAAGCCGTCCGAAATCCCTGATGGCCTGTAGGTGCAGTGATTAGAGGGCAAGGACGTGGAGTGAACGTCCTGAGTTCGGAATCCTGTGACAGCCATTTTTGGGGAATTTTCCCCCTGCGTTTTTTGCTAGTCAACACGTTTAGTCACATGGCTAATTACCTCCTCTAGTAATTAAGCACTCTACATCTCTCACTTATCTATTAATCAACGAGTAACTTTTTCTTCTTCTTTCTTAAAACATACTACCATCAAAGCCACTCACATAACAAGCATACACTCATCCCTATTAATGCATGCACGCACACCCTATCCCCAGAGAGCACCTTCGACAGGTTGAGCCGGCATAGCATCTTGAGATTGACAAAGTCACCGCAGGCGCCTCGTAGACGATGGGAACATCTCCTTCCATTGAACGAAGATCGCACAACTACCCCCTGTAGGTGTAGCTTGACACGACTCAATTCTAGCCAAAACTTTTTCTTTCCCCTTGTCCATTGTAGCTGTTGTTATTTCCACTTTGTGTTTTCTTGCCGTCCACCCTACAGGGGGTAAAAAGTTTCTATGATTTTTTGGTGAAATAGAAATATTTGCAACTTTTTTTAAAAGTTTGTGAATTAGAAAGGAATTAGGAAATTAAAAAATGTTCGTTAATTCAGAAAATTTAGTGAATACAAAAAAATGTTCGTGAAATTAAAAAATGTCCAAATTTTGGAAAAGGTTCATGATTTTTTAAAACAAGTAACTAAAACATGACTTTGAAAAAATCATGATTTTAAAAAAGTTCATAATTTCAAGGAATTGTTAATGACTTTTTACTACAAATAAGAAAAATAAAAAAAATCATATATTTTAAAAATATGCACATGCAACTGCCTGGTAATCCTCCTCCCGCCACTAATTGCAGTCTCGTTGTGGGCATGTAGTTGCGTGTCGAAGCTGGACTTGCAACTAGGACAAAAATGGATTGATCCCAGTTGTGTGTTGAGGATGAGTTTGCAGCTGTGACAAAAATGGGTCGGTACCCAAGTTGCGTATCGAGGATCGAGTTGCAACTGGAACAAAATGGGCCGCCCCCTCCACAATTGTGTGTCAAGAGTGGACTTGCAACTGGGAAAAAAATTTGGTCAGTCTCCAGTTGTGTCTCGAGGAAGGACTTGCAGCTAGGAAAAATAGATGGGCCCGCAATTGCATGTTAGGGATGTATTGGACTTGCAACTAGAATAAAAATAGGTTGGGCCCAGTACGTGGGCTATTGGCAGCTCACTTTTCGCTCATTGTTGACGCTAGTGATGCATCGCTAGGTTGATTGCTAGGTTCTTTTCTTCTTGCGAGCATCTTTAAAAAAATGTTCATGAATTTAAAAATTTTTGACAGTTGTCCACCAAACCTTGACCGATGACTTTTAAAACATAAATTTGAACAGTTCATAAAAATAAAAATAAATAATAAGTAAAAAGTTCACGGCTGGAAAATGTTCGTAATATGAATTCTTTTGTGAACTAGTTAATTGCCCGTGCGTTGCAACGGGGCATACATATTTTGGTGTTCAACATCAATTATATATAGCACATATCTTTACGATTCTTATGCACATCAGGCGCTGATGAGTTTTTTACTATTAAATAGTTAATTGCCCATGCATTGAAACGGGGCATACATATTCTATTGGTTCCACATCAATAGTATATAACACATATCTTTAGGATTCTCATACACATCAGGCAGCATTGATGATTTCTTTTTTACCATTAAACGACCTTCTTCCAACCCCTATATCTACCTCTCGGCCTCCCCAATCCAAACTCGTCACCTCTATCCATGGTCCATCTAGCTCGCAACCCCCCTTGATGCATCATGTAAGCATGCACGTGCAACACATGTGTAACCAATTAATTATATGTTGTCACCTATCGTGGACTCACAATACTATTGCCACCCCTGGCCACCTCATCCTTCTTAAACCGTTGTCATGGGATATCATGGTGTCAGTACACATGCAACAATCGCTACCTTGCCTAATGCATATGTGACCAAACATATATATAAACAAAGATGGAGTGCACAAGTATTTTCGGAAATAGTCGGAGCATGCTTATCAAAGAGATGAATTACAGGCGGTTTCCATTTTCAAGATAGGCAAGTTTTAGAAACAATCCAAAATTACCTATCAAGGATATATATGTGTTATTAGTGGTGACCATGGAAATATTGTCAAATTGCCATGTACGTGTCTATCCATGGCAATAATCCAAACTTGCAATGTACATATGTATTGCTGTGTATCGCAAGGCTACTTATCGTGGGAATTAGTCCAGTGAGAATGTAAGTAACTTCAAATATAGTATTTGTATACAATATAAGAGCAAGCCCCCC